>NC_056727.1:718437734-718677734 GCF_019279795.1 Protopterus annectens | reverse complement strand
CCCCAACACCATGTGCAAAAATGGAAAAAAAGGGTTGCAGATTGATGAAAAATGCATTTAATTCTGTATCATTCATGAGAGAGCAAAAAAATTCACACTGAAGGCATTGGGAAGTAGCAGACATACATAGTTTGGATTCTTACTACTTGTCACCTGTAAATGTACAGCAAGGATCATTTACTGCAGTGAGAGTTTTCACACCTCTACATGAAAGAGTAGGGGAAGGTCTGTCAGTTCTTTTAGAACCACAAAAGAATCCCTTTAGAAAAGCCTGCTATTTAGCTACTTTCTTTTGCTGGAAGTAGCTAACAGCTATTTATAGCATAGAGCAAGTTCTTACAGACATATAAATGAGGCTTATTCAAGGAAACATAGAAGTAGCTTTGTTACAGAAGGAGTGTTTAGATGACAGTGCTTCACAGTCCTGACATTCTATCTTAATGGCATAAGAAAACAACATCACTTCCTTATGTCTGGCATGACTCATATAAAGAAAACTTGAAATGTATTCTGGGAAGAAGGAATGAAAGCAAGAAAACAAGATCATGTTACCAAGGCAGGCTCCATCGTTTGCTTTTTTGAGGGAAACATTAAAATTGTAAAAGAAGTGCTTGGAGTGATTTTGAGGTATTGAAATCGCTCAGAAAACAAAGATACAATGAAAAAACATGTTTCTGAGTTCTAAGGTGGAGTTTTCCATTAATTTTATACTTTCTCGGATTGTCTGTGGGCAATGTGATTAAATCCTTTGGAGTTGCTTCATCTGCATTGTATTGATAGCAGGTTTCTGAATAGACTTTTTATTCAGTTGTAAATGCTGTATTAGAGAGCTTCTAAATGGATTGCTTTTGTTAAACCTCTCAATGTCAACTGGTCTGTCACTCAGTGCATTTGATAATCATCTGTGAATGACAATTCACACAAAAATTAGCAACATTGCCAAACATTCTATACTAACTCATCCTATTTGGACTTATTTGTAGTTACCTAGTTAATTTTGTAAATGGCAAAGACAAACATAGCATCCCTTCTCCATCCATTACTTACTAGCTTCAAGACTTACTCTGTGATCTAGAGGAAATGACAGAAACTAAAAAGACAGTAATATTTCACAGAGCGCCGAAATTGTGAGTGTAGACTGCAAGTAAGGTACAGAAAACACAAAAGGAGAGATACTTGCATAATGCCTTCTTTATATGTGGCAGTTTTAGAGTTGAATTAATAATAAAAATAATTTTGTGACATACTTCTCAATATATAGATATTAAAATAGGAACAAAAGCCCTTGTAAACTAGATGCATCCAGTTAAGCTAATTAGATGTCCAGATTTTTATCATCTGAGTCATAAAGAGCTCATAACTTATCATGCTTCCAGGAGGATACTATTCAGAAACATAAAAAAAATATAACGGAAATGTTGGAAAATGTAAACAAGTTATTGAGGAGAATTCTACCAGACAAGGTCATTTATTTTTTACCTCAGAAAAGAGGTGTAAAATGTGTTTCCTGTTTCTTAAAATTATTGCTGCCACTAGTATGTTGCGGTTTTCTGTATACTAGAGAGCTTCAAAAATCACACATAAGAGAAAATTGTGTGAATGGGGTAGATCATACTTGAAAATAGGGACATCCTATCCTATGCAGGATGTAAATCAGTCCTGAAAATAGAAATGTCCATCCGGAACAGGGGCAGATAAGTCAGTTTGTGCTGAGAAAACCATAGGATTTGGATTGACTTTCCTTTTCATTTTATTCAGATATACAACATGGCTGTTAGAAGTTGATGCACCTTTAAGACAGATACTGAAGCAAACTGGTGAGTTTGTATGTGACAGTGTTCGTGATTTAGCTTTCCATTCGATCAAAGAGCTTTTTACTAGAGAACCAGACCCTGTTCTTGACTGCTACTGTCCAAGGAAAGAGGTGTATTTGCAGGTAGATGCCTCACAAAAATCAGTTCTATGCATTTATCGTAACAAGAGGGTAAACTAGTAGCATAACTCTTCAAGGCCACTGACTACCACTAAGGAAAAAAAACATGAAGTATTACATGTTAACTCTAATTGTCCTTAAAGTTTGAAATGATCATGCAGTGGTTGGGCTATAATGTTTTCACTGTTATGTGCAATGCAGAAAAATATGTTGAACTTAATCACAAATCACTGGAAACTAGCTTGAAAAAAAACAGCCACTGTATCACTTTGTTTGAAGAGGATTATTTCACAGTAACAAATGCATCACTGAAGTTGTATATCATGCAGCTAAAGCCAGTCTTGTATAGCTGATTTGTTTTTTAGCAAATAATTGCTAGAATCACTCTTCAGGTAAAAGGATGTATACAGGGATCCATATGGTGACAGAAAATGAGTTTGATTTTGTACACTTGTACCATGGTAGATGGTAATGAGCAAATATGTATTGGTTGTGCAGATATGGAATATAATTAAAAAACAAAGATGGGTGTGTACAGATCACTTTTATCATAACTATGTGCATTGTTGTTGCCAGTCCTTTATATATATCTGCGGTTCCTTCCTGGTTCTGTATGGTCCTGCATGAGGTCTCCTTGTTGTGTTTCCTGCTGACTACCACCTAGGAATAGTATTGCCTGGGGAAAAAGTGCAGATATTACCTTGACTAACTTCCATTAAAGCTGACAAAATATCTAGTCTGAGGTTTGCCCTCTAATCATGTTTAATAAACATTTGTGGAGGAATCTCTTTCACAGTCCTTACTGAAAATAAGGGATTAGAGGATATATTTTAATAATTGAAATGACATATTTTAAGTCATTTCAGTTTTTATAAAGAAATCTATTCCACACATTATTAATATCTAAAGATGGATGGTAAACTGCATTTAATTTCTTTGTGCCTCAAGACTTATCCATTGCAAGCCTGTTGAAGCAGAACTATTGATTTTTATTCCATTAAATTACTGCAGTAAAAACTAAAGATCTTACTTGTGCTTCTCTGCTGTATGTAAAAAGAGTTAAGAGAATGAAGCCAATTAGGTTGAAGATTCCCATTTTAGTAAATACAGAGTCATTCTAAATTGATAAACATACTTCTAATTGCTTTATAGCAGAAAATAGTATTTTAAACTGCATTCACCATGTTGCCTTTGCTGCTGTTTGCATCTTTATCAGGATCTGGCCTATTTTTGCAGCAGACTTAATAAGCTGTACACATTTGTAATGCAGCTTCCTGTTCACAAACTGATTCCCCTCATGAAGACAAGCAACAGTACCCCAATGAGATACAAATTTCAATTTTGTCATAAGCAGCTCTAGTCTCAAAAGATCTAATATTAAGGTATGAATTGCTGTCATTAGCATGGATGTAACACTAATATGGAGTTTAAAAAATAATAAATTGCATCAATTTTGAGTGATTTTAACTGGTTCATAATTGCAGTTGCTTTTTTGTCCTTCATGGTTTAATAACACATACTCCAAATATGTTACAATGGCAGGATAATTTGTCAAATGCGCATTCACAATATCTTCATGATGTGGTAAACATTTAATTCCTCCCATATTTGCATGAAATAGGACATTAATCCCCAGAGCTTCCTCTCCAGTCTGTGGACCATATAATTTTAAAAGTATGGTCCTTGCTGACATTATCAAGTCTTCTGCAGAGGATACATTGTCATTTTCTTATTTACAGACTGAATGACTCTCAGTTAAATGTATGAATTTTCTTTTTTGTATCCCTCACTGGAGCTACCTAATGGCTCCATCGCCTTTACCCATTCATTCCATTGGAGGTGACAGGCATTCCTGGGCTGGGTGATATTCTTAAGAACCATTTGATCTGATATTGATAATCCTTGTTCATTCCTTACGTGTGGGTATCGGTTCTGACTTTGGAACCAAGCCGGCCATCTTCCAAGCTTGTGTCGGCTACAAACTCTCAAGCTAAAACTCTTACCCAGAATTCCCCTCTCCCTGTTACCCCAGATTTTGTTTGCTGCTTCGCCATTCAGTTGTGTCAAGCTACTTCTCTTGAGCTAAGTACAATATTTTGTTGTCATACTAGTCTAAAACAACTTTTTCTCTCAGAAAAGTTACTAAATTGTTTTCTCTTACCTTATCACATTTAGAGACTATCCCTTCTTGAAATATTTCAATCCCCTTCATCCTATTTACCGCGAGGTATTTTCTTCTTTACCATTGTTGGTAAACCCCTTTTTCTCCTTACCTTTGGGTATTTCTTGTACCATTGCTGGTATTCTTTCCGATTTCCTTCTTTCCTATCATGGCAGATAAAAAAGATAGTCCAGGATTTAAGAGATGTTCAGATTGTGACCATAAATTACCTACTTCAGATGCACATTCTCGGTGTGATTATTGCTTGGGTGTGCCTCATTTATCAGTTGACCTGCCCTGTGGAATTTGTAAGAACGTCTCTAACAGGACGTTGATTGAGAGGAAAAATAAATTGTTATTGAAGGGGCTACTTAAATCTCCTTTTTCATAGGCTATTTCTGGGTCGGAGGCTTCAACCCCTCCAAGATCCCATAAGAAAAAGAATGATGAGCATACAAAGGCCAAGTCTCTTCCTTCGTCCCTGGCTGGGGACTCCCACCAACCGAGATCCAAGAAGGCTAAGCTTTCTACTTCGGATCTGACTTTTTCAGCTCCAGTGTTTTCAATGCCTAGACCTTTGGCACCGAGGCCATCGCCGCCATCTGTGATTTTGGCACCAACTAGCGTGCCCTTTACCGTATCGGTACCGAGGGGCTCCTCGGTTCAGACTTCTCTACCAGCACCGACTATCCAGTCAGTGCAGACTGTAACCACATCGGCTCTGACACCTTATCTGGAACCGACAACTCAGTCATTGACACCGATTTTTTTCGGTCCCAGTCTTGCCACCGATAACCACTTCGGCACCAACCTTATTGTCGGTGCAGACCATGACTTCGGCACCAATGATTTCCTCAGTGCAGACACCTGTAGTTCAGTCCCTTATGGCCCTGTTGTTTTCAGTGCAGACTGGTGCGGTGGGCACCGAGCTTGCCCCATCTTTGGATAGACCTGACTCTCCCTCAGCCGTGTCTGTGAAATCCACTAGAAGCCTCTCTGAACACGACGTGTTGCATCTTGTGGATCAAGTGCTTCTGGCCAGAGGTATCCTGCCCCCCAGGACCTATTCTTCCTTGGGAGGTGATCACCCTTTCACAAAGACCCCTACTTATTCTCCTCCTTCATTGCCTTTGAAGCCCCTTGATATAGCACAGTCTTCCCCCTCTACGGTTCCCTTTATGGACCTCACTAAGGAACTGCAGTTGCCTTTGTGGCAGGAGAGTTTTGCTACGACCCAGGATGTCAGCTGTGGCGTATGTAATTTGGTGTTTCACAGCCATCCAGAGACTCAGAGTCGGCAGGCTGAGCAACTTAGGGGAGGGGTGACCCCCTGTCCTGGACACTCACCCCTCTTCAGGTGGGCTGGCCTTCCAACTAATGGAGAAGGCTTTGGTGTCTGCTGGCGATACTATGCTGTCAATTTTCCCGCCCTCCTCTGGACCACAGTGTACACAAGTCACTCCTAGCGGACACCGGGTGCAAGGGCCTCAGGATGTACTCCCACAGGAAACCCCTTTTGCGTTGTCTTCCCCAACTTCTCACTCTGAGGAAGTTCATTGCAAAAGCTCGTGCAAGAGGAAGCACATGGACTCCACAGAGGAGTCCCTTACTGAAGACACAGACTTTGATGATGGAGAAGGGTCCCCTTGGCCACCCTCTGAGGTATCCTTTGGTGATATCCTTGAAATCCTTAAACAGAGAGGTGACTGGCAGCCCTCTAACCCGACCTCTGAAGAGTCTGTGTTCCTGCAGGCCTTTCACGCCCGGTCTCCTACCTCCAGGGTTACTCCACCTGCCGACGAACTGGTCCGGCTCATCATGCAGTGTGCATGGAAGGCTCCTGACACCGTTGAGGCCATTCCCTGGAGGTCAGATAAAATTTAGTCCCCTCCTGCTACTGACCCCCATTGGTCCAAATGTCTTCCTTAGATGCTGTGGTGGTGGCGGCCGCAACCAAGAAGGACCTGGCGGAAGAAGAAAGCCAGACTGTCCATCTGCCCAACAAAGAGTCCCAGGCTCTGGACAGAATAGGGAGGCATACTTTTGCATCAGCGACCTTTGCAATCAGGTCCCTGAATTATATGGCACACTTTACCAGGCTTCAAAGGGATTTAATTTCTGAGCTCTCAAACTTTACCTGCTGCTGTGTCTGATAAGGTCCATGACAAAGTGGCCTCTCAGCTGGCTATCATTGAATCGATATCAAACTCTTCCATGCGCCTGATATCTCATGCATCAGAAGGAGCAGCTGGAGTGGTGAGTTCAGTCATTGTTTTCAGACGACACGCCTGGATGTGCTTATGTAATGTCACAGAACCCTTCAAGGCTTCCTTTCTCAACGTTCCCATTGATGCCTCTTCATTGTTAGGACTCAAGGTTAAAAGCACACTGGCCAGATGTGAACAGGACGGTAATAATCGTTCTGCCATGGGTGTCACGTTATTCTTCCCCTCAACGTGCTTTCTCCAGAAACCAGAAGAGTAGGAAGATATGGTACAAAAAGTCTCGGGGTCCTTTCCGTGACACACAGGCAGAGTTCTCCCCAGAGGCAAAGAGGGAAACTCACAGGGAAGATGCCCTTTTTGGGGCAGAGGAGGGTCCGCATAACCAGGGTTCCAGGGACTCTTTTCCTGGCCAGTCCTACCAGTGCTCCTAAAGAGCAGCCCAACTCCTTTCCTCTGAAGGTGGTTTGGGGTCATTTCTCCTTGTACCCTTCTGCCTGGCTAACCATCACCATGACTCTTGGGTACAAATGATAATAACCAGATGTTACCATATTCCCTTCGATCTTTGTCCTTTCCCCCCCAACAAACTTACCCGACGTTCCACCCAGTCAAAGGGAAGAAGCAGCATTAGAGATAGCAAAGCTGCTAAGAAAAAGAGTCATCCAAATAGTCCCTCCAGGCCAGATAGGATCCGGATTCTACTCAAGACTATTTTTGGTGCCAAAGAAAACTGGGGACTGGAGACCAATTTTGGATCTCAGTGTATTGAACAAGTTTGTAAGAGTACAAAAATTCCGGATGGTCACAATACAGTCTATCCTCCCGCTTTTGGAAAAAGACGATTGGATGGGCTCGATAGATCTTCAAGATGTGTGCTACCACATAAAAATGGGCAGGTCATCAAGAAGATTTCTGCATTTCCATGTGGGAGCCAGTCGCTACCAGTTCAGAGTACTGCCCTTCGGACTCTCTACAGCCCTCAGAGTGTTCACAAAGTGCATGGCAGTCGTCACAGCTCACTTGCGACTACAAGGATTCCAGGTGTTTCCATACCTAGACTGGCTCATCTCCGCCCCCAACAGACATCTATTGGAAGAAGCCCTGGCATACTCTCTCCTCACTGCAGAAAGGCTAGGCATAGCCATAAACTGGCAAAAATCCAATCTCACCCCATCTGAGACCACAGAATTCGTAGGGGTCATCTTGGATACAAAGAATTGCAGATCATCCATTCCAGAGCACAGAATTCTAAGGATAAAGCAACAAAGGAGCCCAATCCTTTCAAGGGAGAAATCCACAGCTCACTCTGTCCTACAGCTGTTGGGTTCAATGGCAGCCTCCATCACCATTGTCCCCATGGCCAGGTCTCACATGAGGCTTCTACAATGGCTACTGCACACCCAATGGTATCCTTTTCAGTATCCTCTTTCAGCCAATATCCGAGTAACTCACAGGTGCAAACAGGATTTAAATTGGTGGATGACCCACAACCCATCACAATGGTCTCGCCCCTTCTCCCCCCCCAGCAGCCCAAGGCTACAGTGACTACGAATGCCTCCCTGATGGGGTGGGGGGCTATGTCAGGGACAGACAGTCCAAGGTACTTGGTCCGAATTGGAGGCCCAACTGCATATAAATGTTGTAGAGCTGAGAGCGGTGCTTCTGGCGTTGCAAGCATTCCATCCCCTGCTGATATCTGGGACTATTGCGATTCAATCAGAAAACATATTGGTGGTCTGGTACATCAACAAACAGGGCGGGACCAAATCTTACCCCCTTTGTCGAGAGGCCATGAGGATATGGCAATGGGCGATGGCTACCAACCGTTTTCTTCTAGCAATGCACATTCCCGGGAGTTCCAATGTGATAGCAAACAGACTCAGCAGGTGCATTCTACAACCTCACGAGTGGTCTCTGAATCCCTTGATAGTGGTGGAGATCTTCCACCGCTGGGGCCTTCCTTGCTGCGACCTCTTTGCATCCCCGACCAACTACAAATGCAGAACTACTTCACCCTGATTCCCCCTCCGGGACAGTCACCCAAGGACGCTCTAGTCCACGATTGGCCCTTGAGTCTTCTTTATGCATTTCCACCTCTCCCTCTCATTCCCCAGTTTCTGAAGAAAGCCCGCTGGTTGAAGAGCAAGGTGATCCTCATAGCACCATATTGGCCTCGTCAGATTTGGTTCCCCTTCCTTTGGCCTCACCTGCTAGATCAACCATGGATTCTCCATCCAACCCCGGGGTTGATCTCCCATCTGCAGAACCTGATTCATCTCAACTTAGACAGCCTGAAGCTCACAGCTTGGCTCCTCCAATTCCCTTGATTGCCAGGTAGAATGATCTTTCTTTGCCAGTAACGGGACATTCTTATTGCATCTCATAAGTCTTCCACTATAATTACTTATCTAAGCAAGTGGAAAAGATTTACCTGTTGGCTGAAAGAAACGCAAGTAGATCCCTTTTCAGTACCAGTGTCGAGATAGGTCGGCTAGATACTCTAGTACTATTTCAATCGGCCTCTACCATTAGAGTTCATTTGGCTGCAATATCTAATTTCCATGAGGGTGTCCAAGACTCCTCTCTTATGTCACACAAATTATGCAAGACCTTCATAAAAGGTGTGAATCATCTGAAGCCCCCTTTTAGAGAACCTATTCAACCATGGGATCTATCATTAGTTCTACAAGCTCTGACAGTGCCACCTTTCAAACCAGCTTCTTCTTGCGACCTCAAATATTTGTCATGGAAAACCTTGTTTTTGGTCGCCATTACTTCTGCCAGATGTATCTCTGAGCTTCAAGCCTTATGTATCAAGAGTCCATACTTGATTTTTCATAGAGATAGAGTGTCATTGAGAACTAATCCTTCCTTTCTGCCAAAAGTGATCTCTGAAATGTCCATTAACCAAACCATTGAATTGCCAGTTTTCTTTCCCAACTATTCAAACAAAGGAGAGTATTGCCTACATACCCTAGATATTCACAGGCAAATTCACTTCTACTTGAACAGGAGTAAGGCCTCTCGTAAATCAGATCAGTTATTTTTGGCCTATTCTGGATCTAGATTAGGATGTGCTGTTGCTAAGGTCACATTGGCTAGATGGTTGAAAGACTGTGTGACCTTCATTTATACACAACGTAATATTCCATTGCTGATTACCATAAAGGCTCATTCGACAAGGTCGGTGGCAACTTCTGCTGCCTTCCATGCCAGAGCTTCTTTACATGACATCTGTGCAGCTGCAATTTGGGCTACGCCTCATACCTTCACCAATCATTACAAATTGGATTTGGCCTCCAGGGGAAGAGCATCTTTTGGTTCTATGGTGCTCAGGAATGTCCTTCCATGAGAGCCTCCCAGGAATAGAGGTAGCTGGGGACTCTGTCCCACACGTAAGGAATGAATGAGGATCAACGATATCAGATAAAGAAGTTATGTCTTACCATAATGTTCCATCTGTATTGTTGATCCTCGTTCAGTCATTACAACCCTCCCTCCTTCCCCCTTCTGTGGCTTCTAGTGGATCTCACCATCTGGTTCTTTTAGGTCATTTGACCAGAGGTAGCCTCTACCTTCTTTTGACTTGCAAACTCGATCTGAGGTAACAGGGAGAGGGGAATTCTGGGTAAGAGTTTTAGCTCTGGAGTTTGTAGCTGACGTGAGCTTGGAAGATGGCTGTCTCGGTTCCGATACCCACACATAATGACTGAACGAGGATCAACAATACAGATGGGGCATTATGGTGGGACATAACTTCTTTTTTCTGTCTAGATGACTCGCCAACCCATTTTCCTCCTATGGTGAAAGTCCGGGGGTAGGGAGTGGGACAACTTCCAGGTCTGGTATGATGGCCTACTCTCACCTTTAGAGCATCATTCACCCCACTCTCAGAAAGTTGCCTCTGGTTATTCTCTGCATTGTGTACAACTGTACATTGATAGTGTGTGTCTATAGGCTCATGGTCTAGAGGTGCAACATTTAGTGTTTTATGTGTCATTCAAGTGGTGAGCCAAAGCCACTTCCTTTCTGCATTCTAGCTCCTACAGACACCTTGGCTGCTAATCGAACTTGGGTTGCCTGTGTCATAGTCAGGTCTTTATCCCTCCATGCAATAGAAGTGGCTTCTTAACTGAGTAACACTTTTATAAGTCAGTCTTCTTTCAGTCGTGTGGCTACCTAACATGTTTTACATCTGTAAAGGGATGTTCTTTTTTTGCAACATGAAAACCTGTTCTAAAGAGATCTTTCATTTGTTCATTTTTTTTTTCAATTTTGGATAAGTTTCATTAATGGATGTTCTGCAGCAGGTGTCATAATATGTGCAATAAATGCTACACACACATATATATTGCTCTTTATTTTTTACCCCATTTGTAAGTCATCCAGCCCTCTTGACCAATTGGCTCATTAATTCCTCATCACCAAGGCAGGGGTTAACCAATAGGAGCCATCATTCAGAGAAATGTTGGGTGGTTTGAAATTTCGCTTTTTGGGTCTCTAACCCTACTACACATGTCCCAGGTTTTGGTGTGTCATGGCAGTGTTGGAGAGGGAGTATCACTTGCTTTACAGGTGGTGCTCTCTTAGAAACTTCCTGTATTTTTGTTGCCTCATAAAGTTCTGAATTTGATGACCCAGCCTCAAAACTATTGTTTTCCTGGTTTGTTATATAATATGCTCCATTTATGTATCATAATGTTCAGTTGTTGTTCTTCATCATCATCGTAATGCAGCCATCCTCTCCCATAAGACTTCACCCAGTGTGTCTCCACTACTAGTACCCAGTCAATCTGTTCATTCCACACGGACTGAGGGAACAGGAATTCTGGGCTAGGCAAGAGCCCTATGGTCCATTCACTCCTGCCTGGGAAGCTCTGTTGGCCCACCTGTTCCCCAACAGCTAGAATCAGGTGGTAGGGAGCAGGCCTGTTTGATGATTCTGTGGGACAACATACCTTCTGCAGAGGTAGAACATCCCCTCCACTTTGCTGCTAATCAGACTCCAGACGTGTGGCTGTCCATGGAAAACTCTTTTAACAGGTGGGAGTCACCATAGCAGCATGGGCTCTCTAAGCCTATCTTCCACAGAAACTGCTAGTGCTCCTACCAGGTGTTATCCTAGTGGCACATGCAAGCTGCCCCCAGATAAGTGAGCCGTCAGTGACCTGTCACTCAATCTTCCCCAGCCAACTCCTACAAACATTCAACTGTTAATTGAACTTTGTTTGCCTGGAGTGCAATAAGGGCTTTATCCCTTTATGTTGAAGAGCTGGCATATCATGTTGACCTTTTTTTTTTTCAAAAAAAAAAAAAAAAAGATCAGTCTATATATACTGTGTTTTTTTTCAAAGGGTCATTATTCTTCATCAGTCGACTGCTGAGGATCAGGCTGAGGAGGAAGCACTGAGCATACTAGGAAAAACATACAAATGAGGATGACTGACTCTGAACCTGAATCTGAATCAGATGCTTATCTGGAAAAATTATTTAAAAGTGGAAATTCTCCTGCAATACTACCTTCAAACATGACAGCAGTAGGTAAAGTAGAAATAACCTCTCCTTGTCTTGTGGCATGGTGTAACCAGTCATTTGTGTCTAACAATGAGGGCAGCAGGCTGGTGATGATGTTAAAGCTTGTTATCACAGCTACTGTCATTGACACCAGATATCATTTTACTTGTTTTAATGAAGTTAAATGGACAGTTGTTCGCTTCTTTTTCGGTACCAGTTTTGAGTGCTGTTAAATTTGGATTACATTAGATTAGATTTCAATATGAAGTGAATAGCAAATGAGTTTGTATTACTTAACCCAGAATAGCCTAAATTGCATTAACATCAGTAGCATAAAAGAATTTACTAGTCTAGTTTCTGCAGGGACAATAAATGTAGGGTTATAACCATTTGAAATATCAGGACCTGCACGTCCCAAAACACAGAGACTGGATGGCCGAAAGAGCAGACTTGCCATTCCCTGGAATATTCTTTTTCCTCCAAGGTATGAGGATCTCAGAGTTGGTACATATGTATAGTGGGGGTTTGTCCCTACATCTATCAGGGGTGCATGGGGGCTTGCCAAAAGTTTAAAGGAGATGTCTTTGATTTGCTCTTCTTCTGGACTTTGATTTTTTTTTTTTTTTGGGGGGGGGGGTTGTCACTCTGCGTTTTGAGTGCTGACATTTCAGTTGGGAAATGAAAAAGGTATATAAAGTATAGCAACCTGACCAAACTGCAGAACCTCTTGCTATGAGGCAGAAATGCTATCCACTGCATCACTGTGCCACCTGTAATTGAAGATTGTTGATTTAATTAATAAATCAGTAGTTCTTTTTGTGACTTCCACAGCAGACCAGGACTGAAGAAGGACACTGACACAACAGTATAGTTTGACATCTGCCTAAGGAAGAAAAATCCATTTATATCCATTTACAGTCCAAACAAAGGAACAACAGTCTTTAGTCAACTGGTGGTGTGTTTCATTCCATAGTCAGTAAATGAAAACATATGACCAACGTAAATACTCCTGCTGCTATACCTGCAGAATGGAGTAATTCACTTAGTCATTTTTCAGCAGGAACCTACAGCAGGACTGAAAAAGGACTCATTAATGCATCAACACAATGTTGTATAACTACAGGACAGACAGTGAAAAGAAGAGTCTCTTTGTAGTCACATTGTTACAAGAAACCATAACCTTCAATTGATAAGACTTGATTATGGTGTTTTTTTATATTGCTTACAAACAATTAAAAAAAAAACACAAAATTCTCCAGTTGAAGCAAATTACACAGTGATTTAATTAACAAATTAGTAATTCTTCAGGTGAGACCAACAGCATACTAGGTGTGAAGGTCACTATGACAGCATCACAAAATGATAGATATCTTTAGGGCAGACACTAAAGAAAAAGAATGTATGCTGAGGCACATCCCACTACTGCTGTCCAACTCTGCTCTTACTTTCAATACACTGTATATTACCCTATGCAAGTAATAATTCATAATAGGGTGGGCATTATCAGGGAGTTAATGCATGCGAAGGGGTGCTGTGAGACATGACACCACAGGTACTTGGAGAATGGGTTGTCTGTTAAAATTGCTTAGTATTTGTCTTTTATTACTAAATACTTTTTACAATATCTTTTTGATGTAAAATAGTTCCTCTGTTTAATGTTTCAAATTGCTGTAGCATACATAATTGTTGTTGAAGGAAGGATTTTACATCCAAATTATAAGTTATGTGAGTATTTAATGTCTACATACAACCCCCCACACACATGCAAATACATAGGTTTGACTAATGTGATAGAAATGAGAAAACTGTTTAAATAAGAATACAGAAACTTAAGAGCAAAGGCTGATGTAGTGATAAACCAGAATTTAGAAAATAAAATCTGAATAACAGAAAAATTCCAACTTCAAGAACGTCAATACCGATATTGCACTGAAGAAGGGTTTATATCCGAAAGCTTTGCTGTAATAAAGTATTGACGTTCTTGGAGTTGGAATTTTTCTGTTATTAAATAAGAATATACCCATAACTGACCCTTAGAGTAATTTCTAGATTAACTGAAATGATTTCAAAGTGAACACCTTCAGTACACAAGTTTAAATGTAATTAAATAACTATTGTGAAATGCAAGAATACTTTGTCACATGCTGGTGTCAGTGTGTGGATCATGCATAATGTGGTAACCCTAGCAAACCCTGTAACTACTTCAAGGCAAACTACCTTTTATTAAGTGATAAACTGTCAAAATTGTAAGCCCCTTCAAACCCAGACGGCACAACATCCTGTCATTCAAAGAAGCTCTGTACAACCATGTCAGTGATTGCATAGAGGATGCTGTGTCTACCAGAGGTAATCCCAAAACTAACTAAAAAAAAAAACTTTATTTGAATCCAAAATTAAACAGGTTATACAACAAAAGTAAAATAAGTCATAGCTAAAATTAGGAAGTGTAACACCAAAAAAGATAAACTCTCTCCTCAAACTGAATAAACAATTAGGGGGACTAATTAAGTCTAACAATACAAATTTTGAGGTAAAGATAGTGTTCCAGGCCAAGGGCAACTGTAAGGTGTTCTTTAGCTGTCTAAATCCTCATAGGCAGTACACAGTAGTGTGCTGAACTGTTGGTAAATGGAGCCATGTTCATAGAACCAGGAGATGCAGCAAATCTTCTGGATGACAAATCAGCTTCAACTTTAACCCCTGTCACCCCTAGCCATACCCCAGGAAATACCACTTAACATAACCCCTCCATCTATCAGTTAGAGAGCAGGTCTTAGATGCACTGTCTAGGGCCAAGAATACAGCTTTGATGGGCCCTGATCATATCCCACAATGCCTCCTGAATAGCTTAAAATATAACCTGTCAAGGCCACTGGAATCACTATTCAACCATAGCCTTTATACAGGCATCATGCCATGCAAATGGAGATCTGCAACAGTTATCCTACTGTAGAAGGGTGGACCATCAATGGATCCTGTGAGCTACAGGCCTATTGGTCTAACTAGTATCATGCAAAGCCATGGAAATGATTAACAGTGACATAGGAAACCTTCAGACACTGAACCCAAGCCAGTCTGGTTTTGTCAAAGGCAGGTCATGCTTATAGAACCTGGTGAACATCTTTGAGAAGGTCACCAAAGCAATGGATGAGGCAAAATAGTGCATACTGCCTGCCTTTACCTAACTAAGGCATTTGATACAATACCCCACTCAAGCATTTTAAACAAACTCATGGAATTACCATAAACCCTTGTGTAGCTCACTGGACAGTCAGGTCAGCTAGCTCACAGACAAGACCATGGAAGTTGGGACTGGAGAGACCACCTCCACAAAGAGGCAGGTCACCAGAGCTCTGTGTTTGGTCTGCTTCTTTTTGGAATTTATTTTTTCTGAAGTCAAGGCCAGGGCCAAGGGCCTCTGGCTTACCAGGATTGAAGATAATTGCAAGCTGGGAGCACTCATAGAAAACCCCAAAGAACCTAACGTCTTATAGGAAGGTCTAACAAAGACAAATGACTGGTGCCAAAGGTATGGCTTAAAACTCGATGCCAAGAACTACATAATAGTACCTTTTAGAAAAGTGGCCACCCAAGGAAATTACCTCATTGATACAACACCCCTAAAAGGAGAAACAGTAGTTGGGGATTCATGTAGATAGTAACCTGGCCAACTTAACCAACATGTGTCTAATGTAGTAAGAAAATCATTCTGTCACTCAACTTACAAGTAAGGGTATGCCGTCTAGATCCAGAGAGGTCACTGTGCCACTGTACTCAGCCCTCAGTCAGATCCATCACTGAGTATAATGCCCCCATCAGTATGTATCTGAACATTGGGTGCTTGCTATAATGGTTAAGGTGTTTGACTCATAAACACAAGGTGCAGTGTTTGATTATCACATTTGGGAAGGAAATTTGTTAGGCTTGAAATTGCCTATTGTGAAAAATAGCATAGTAATTAAGCTATGCAAAAGACCAATTGGAATAATGGTTAAGGTCTTTGCCAACCATGCACAAGGTACACAGTTCAGTCCTGACCTCCGGCCAATGCCTGTTTGAAGTTTGCATGTTCTCGCCACTTCTGAAAAACATTCTGTTTCCATCTCAAACTCACCAATGAATGGAGTTATAGGCAGCAGGACAGACTCTACATGGTGCTGTATGGGGGAAGAGTTGTATAGACCAGCAAATTTGGGCATCTACTGTGGTGCACAGTATCCTCGTGATAGCACACAGATCATGGACTGCACACTGTGGCAGAGCTAGCCACTCTGGTGTAAAGTATGGCTCTGGCTCACTGATAGGACCCAGAAGTTCAAAATGGAAGGACAAGTATATATTTCCGAGAATCACCATTCTCTGGAGTAGGCTTCCCATCCATGTAAAACAGAACCCTTCCCTAAGTCTATTCAAGTGCAACCTGGACCAGCGGATGGGAAATCACAATTTCATCCCTAAACAGATTTTAAATCATGCCCTGACTTACACCTCTTAAAATAACCTAAGGCACAATGACCCATAGCATATATTTGGGTTGCATGGCTAGGCTTATAAAAGCCCCAGTGGTCATTAGCCTAGTATTCACCTATAAACCTATGGTACATGTCATCTGCTATTCTAAGATCCAGGTTATTTGCATCCACCACATATTGCAGTATGATAGCAACAGTAGAGGTGTGTGTAACTTGCTTATATTCATATAGATCTTCACCTACAGTATGTTGGTATCAGACAATGTGTACTGCAATGAATACACCAGGTGTAGTAGAAGTAGGCAGATAATGTCATATTCCTTTGTGCCACTGCAAAATGAAGACCGTACACAGTTGGCAGAAGCTATGCCATGGTCATTTCAGTAAAACATTTTAGACAGGTGAATGAAGCATGCACCTTCCTTGTCAACCCTTCACTGAGGTAGTGTTGCAAGACCATGTATGCATGGGCAGCATAATGAAAGAGGCCAAGGCTATGGTCAGTGCTAGACAGTTGAGCATTTAAGTGTAGCTGGTGCACATTGCATTTCATGAAGTAAGGCTATCTGGGGGGCAGGATGTAGGCCAAGTGCTCACTCATTGAGGTAACTGCAGTCTGAGTTTTCCCTTGCACCAAGCTGTAACAGTCTCAGAGTTGATTATATTAAGTTTAGGGATATAAAGGCAAAGCCTTCTACATAAATGTTGTCCTCCACAGAAAATTGCATTTTCACAAATATGCCAAACACAACCTTTGCAGCTGACAGTTTTAAATGAAATAGTTTTTGATGCCTTGCCATAGAATCAGTAGTAAGTGTAACTAGAGTAATATAAGGTTAGTTGTGGAGCAGCTCCTCCTGTGCATATTGCGTACTGCTGTTGTAGGACACAGCATGGACAAGACCAGCTGCTGTACATTTTTGTGGCAGGGCTGGGGTTTCAGATGGTGCAGACACCCATGTTTCACTGTCAGGATTCACAGTGATAGTAGTGTATGAATAAAGGCATTCAGCTTCTCAGATCTATTAATCAATATTACTCTTTGGCTGTGACCCACTGTCAAGTCCACTGTCCTCCAATGGAAACACTACTCCAGTCCTGGAAATAGTGCTTGTTTATTTAATCTTTATAAACTCACGTAGCAGTGGAATACCACAGTAAATTTCATACTGTATACAGTGACATTTAACACCTATGTCTGTGACAGCAGGGTATGCACTGTTATTGTAAGTGACTTGCAGATCTTCAAAATAAAGAGTGCCTTCACTGGCAGCAGTGCCTGGCACAGTATTACTACTAGAACCTCTGTACTGATCCCATTTCTGCATGGTACAGAAGATGTATACTGCACTAGCAGTGTTATAGTACCCTCAATGGTCACAGGTGCAGTGTCTGGGTCATCAGATCAGGTTTGGCTCCTAAACATGCAGACCCTTCATGACAAACATCTGTTTAGTGCTGGAAATATTTAGATACATGACTTACATACATTAGAGTGTGATTATATGTGTGTGTGACAGTGTGTCTGCATGTTTAAGGCAGGGGAATTAAGACTATAAACGTCTAATGAGCTCCCTTTTGGAGTCCTGGATTCAAGTTCCATAGTCTGCTATCATGTGCCTCTAAATACCTCAATTAACTAAACTAAAATTGGAGGGAAAACCTTGACTTCAGACATATCCATGAAGGAAAATCAGATGATGTTAGTCTAAATAACTACACAACAGTACCATATACTACTTATCTGACCACATCCTTAATGACACACTTTGTGTTGATCATCCAGGATATGACCCCCTTAGTAAAATGAACTGCTAATATAATGACATGTGCCATAGTCAGGCATTTACAATGTGACTCACACAAGCAGCTCATAGGGGCCCATACCCATATATCCCTATGTACTGCAACAAACATTTACTAAACTGAGTATTGTCTGGAAAGGCCAGTGTAGTAGCTATCCACATGTATGGTGACTATAGCCAAGTAGTCTGCAGTGGTTGAAAATTAGCTTTTAAAATGTTGTCACCTGTGGATGGAAGTAAAACACCTGGCATATGGGTCCCACCTGACCAATTATACTAAATTACAGCACACATTATGGGCTACAAGCCCATGGCCAGATGGTTGTAATGCCTATAGCATCCCCCATAAATGTGCAGGGCAAACAGTGTAGCAGTATTCTTACCTCACGTATATTATATACATTACCACAGTGTGCACTGTCAGTGGTCTGCCTCGAACAGTAGCCACATCCCACATTAACATACTTGTGTTTCATTTGCTGACCATGATGTGCTGAACAAAGAAATGGCATGATCTGCAGCATATATCAGCACCTGTTACCTGGTGCATGGAGCAAAAGTAAAAATGACCATACTATATAGATTTAGGCCTGTTGCTATATGGCCATACCTTGAAGCACTGCTGTTCTGACCTGTATTCAACAGACTGTGTTTATATATGATATATCTAACATTAACCATTTTTTTTTTTTGCATTAGACGGCTGCCTCATATAAAGCAGGATTAAATATTGTGAGACATTGCTTTGTAAAATATGAATAAATTGATATTGGTGGACTTCATCACCATGTAAAGAAAGGTCGGGTGATTAATGGAATCTTAGGAGACCTTTTCTGTATGTATGTATTTATAGATTTATATATATATATATATATATATTTATTTGTACGTATCATTTGCTAACTGGGTAAGTGGGTTGGTCCACAGACCCTTTTCAGACATGACCCAGGTAAGGATAGATAAATACAACATTTTAATACATTAGACATTTAATGCAGTTAATCAACCAGCATACATTTGGAATGTGGGAGGAAATCAAAGCATTTGGAGAAAACTAAGACAGACATGAGGAGGGCATGCAAACTCCACACAGTTATGAAGGTCAGGATTGAACCTTGAAGTTGTAAGACAGAGATCTTTCCACTACCCCCACCCCCATTGTCTATGCCTTTTGGGGGGCTGTGCCTTTAAACTGATGGAACATTTTTAGATGATTTTTGCTTTGTGGATAATAAAGGAAATTCCAAGATGACAGAGTTGCCATATATCTGAACCACTAAGTGCAGTACCATAATGAAACAAATGAAGCAGGTGATTTCTTAGCAGAATTTTAATAAGTTCAAAGGAGAAAAGCAATATTAGTGAACAGAAGAAAATATGTGCTCGAGTCAAATCTGAAGTTTTCAAAAATATCCTTACCTGGTTATCACTATGAAATCGGTCAGCTTCCTTTGTGGATACGTAGTAGATAAAAGCAAGTTGTACATTAAATTCTTCATATTTCATGTATTTTTATTTACAGAGATGCATTGCAGGCAAAGCAATAGCCATGCTAAGGTCATCTTGATGCCTCAGCCTCTTAGACATGTATCTTGTCATCTCTGCAAGACATAGAAAGTGTAACACAAATGGAATATAAGGAATTCCGGATCAATTCAATCTACTCTTTTCTACATGTAATGTATACATTTCATTACCTATCTAGTATCTTTATTAAATTATTAGGATGCTCAGATGATGTTACTTGTGTTCCTGAATCCAAAGCATTGTTCTCCCCAAATGGCTGTGAATCTCTTCAACATATAGTTAATCTTCACATAATGATTCCTTGTGCTAGTATTTAGTCTACCCAGTCATGCAATACCCTTTTATAACCATGCATCCAAAATGCTGTGTGTGATGACCCTCCAGTGGACCAGTAATCAAGGAGCTTCAACCCTCACCACTGGCACCTGTGGGGAATGTTCACTGGGAGGATAACAGGTACACACACACAGTATTTCCAGATGCAGCTCTCTGCATCAAGTGTAATTTCCCTTAAGAGCACACAGAGACCACAGTCAGTCCGGGGCTGGTTTCTCACTCTTTCTCCAGATCCCCAATAAGATTCCCCACTGGCACAGATATAGAGTCAAGATCTCAGCTAAGTGACTAAGCCAAGACCTCCAGCACCCTCTCTGTCCAAACAGTGCTTCGTGGTCCCTGCCCAAGTAGCTGACACACACACACACACACACACACACAGTCTTTGAGGTTTGATTTATATACACACACACACACACACACACCAGGGAAAGACTGGCACAAGTTTACTAGTTATGCCCCCTTCTGCTCAGACTATAAGGTAGTATCCACTGCCACTAGTCGCTCTTCGACATCTTAAGGCCCTTAACAAAGGGTGACCAATTTTACTGTGTAATATTAATATTAACACAAATAGTTTGACCAAGAGCAAGGCTTATTAGGAGTGACCCACACAGTGTCAGTAAGATACTGTCAAAATGTAAATATCTCTATACAGATCAGCCACAATAAAGGGTTTAAATGTATTTACTAATAAATAATAAAGGAACAAGAAAATACTAAGTATATATTCACAGTGACAGAGTTCAGAATCACAGGAAATATTTAAAATAACATTACAGAACAGGCTCACACAAATAAAGAAAAACAAAATCTAAACTAAGATTCGCTATATTCTGATGCAATCTAAAAGAATTATACTATTCCCTAGGAATTTACTTACTATAGAGCAAGGCAGATGATGATGTAAGTGGTTCTTGTTGTCAGGTCCAAGATAGAATGCAGAATGCTCTGTCTCACTAAGAGACTTCTCAAAATAGTATCTAAAATATTACTGCTGGGATAGCTTGCAGAATAACATAATTTCTGATCATCTGAATTCTACTTCCCAGCTGAAACCCACATTGCTGAAGCTGGCAGTATTTAGCATCTCCCTGTAAAAATACACATGCAAGGGCTTTTGCTGAGATCTCTGGCAGATGCTGGAAGTCATAAAACAATTGCATTCATCCACATTTCAAGACTAGTAATTAGTTCACCCTAAAGACGATACAGAAAGCTTCCTAGTGCAGACTTTGCATCTTTAGCTAAATTGAAAACTTGAGAGATAGCTTCTTTATTACGTAGCCTATAAAGTAATTTAATTTCAAATATTTTTCTAAAGTTTTCTGGACTGAGGTTAACCCTCCAGTTTCCTCTGTTAACATTCCTCTGTTAGCATATACATTTAAACAGTTACAATAGTGCCTGTACTTTTCTGTTCTCTTCCAGTAGGGCATACTGTGGATACATTCTAAGCACAAGCACTTTACAAATACCTTTTCAACACAAACAGCATAAAGCAGTTTGATATACACATGACATACAGTTCTAATACATTTGTAACACAAGCATCTTGTATAAATTAGTTTGATATTCACAAATGACATATAATTATTTACAAAATTCCAACTAGCTGTGTTCGCAGTACCTCCTTTCGTCACACTATGGAATTAATTTTCTGTTTTTATCTTTAGATATTTATAGGTTTCTGCTACATGACAGATTCCATGTCTGCTCTTTCTTTACTGAAGCTGTTACAATAATAGATGTCTTAGTAAACTTGTGGTGAGTCCCATATATGACTATAGCTTGCTATAGCCTAGTTTAAAATAAACTATGCTCTTCACTTCGACTGTCCTGACATGAATCTGTGCAGTATTAGATTTGTGTGCCATCCTAGATTTAAGACATTTCTCTTGAAGCAGCAAATACATGGTTCCCCTCTGCTGAAGGGAGGCAGACTGTTTTCTGTCATTTCTGACCTACTCCATGCCTCTACATTTTAGAAAATCAGCAATGCTTTCTCTTTTCCAGCCTTCTGTATACAGTTTAGCTTTATATGATTGGTCATACAGTGTCAAAAGCAGTATAGCTGGTAAAGTCTATTACTATAATCCAACAAAAATAAACCTAGGACTGAACATGTTGACATGCTACTTATAATACTTTGTAAACACATGTGGAGGGAGCTTTGTCGTCCCTCCCTTGTACCTTCCCTTTAGGTAAGAGCAACTGCAAAAGAAAGCAACCAAATGCTGACCAACCTCCCACCTCTTCCAACATGCCACTCTATTCCAACATATGGAGAAAATTAAAAGGGGGAGTACATAAGTTATTTGACATACTAATAGATCCACAGTATACCCACAGTCACACAAAAAATCCATCAAATGGCTCAACCCTTCTTGCACTGGTGTGGAACAGTTACCAGTACAATAGTACATGTTAGAAAATGAAACACTTATCAAAATTACAATTGAATGGTACTGCTATTTAGGCTTCAGTTAAGCTAGTCCTACTGTGTCAGTCCCTTCAATCTCATTCATTTAAAATCTATCTCACTAGGGTACTTTGGCTTATACTTTTCATTCAGTATTTATTCATTCTGTTCATTTTTGGTTTTGTTTGTTGCTTCATTTCCACATGGCACAATTATATTTGCTCAGTATTTCTTTTTTATATGGTTCTTTATCAATAGCATTATGTCTCACCTTTAAATCCCCCCCTCCATTTTTCACTTTTTAGTGATATACCTTTAACATACCATTCTTTTAAAGATTAAGGCCAAAGTGCTGAAATAGAATAATGTAAAATTATTTTTTTTGTGCTGTTGCATTCTTGATTTATTCCATGTGCTGCTGCACTGAACAGCTGCCATTCAAATATAAATTTTCTATGTGAAAATTTAATTTTTAATAATCTTTTTCCTGCTAAATTGACAGGAAGTGTTTTGAGATGATGTTGCAATGACACTGATGGGAGGACCCCTCTTGCAGAAATGAAGTAGAGGACAAAAGCATTGCTTTGTTCAGAGAATTTATAGTTGTTGCATTTTGCTTCAGATCTGATAACCTAATAGTTGCACTAATCCTTGTACCTTTTATTTTTGTTGCATGACCTGGGCCAAACATTCAGTAGGTAGGCATAGTATACAGAAAGCTGCAAGCTGTAATACAAAGAAAGCATGAATTACAAAGAAAGAGTAGCATTATTTGCATATATGAGTGTGTGTGTGTGTGCATCTGTATATAAATATCTATATACGTACATTGTATGATCTCAGAAAAGAGCAGTACTTGAGCATCAGTGCTGTCTCTGCCTCCTGCAATCCAAGAAAAATAATCATAAACTGTAGCCAGTTTCAGCTGAGACGTTAAAGAAATCAATCACTTGTAACTTGTTTAAAAATCAGTACTTCTTTATTGAAAAAATGAAAAAAGTATTTAATAGATGAGCACTTAAGAGAGCTTCATCAGATTATACAATGTTAATTTATCTATTTTATTTGTTCATTAAACATTCTTGCACAGTTTTATATATTGACTGCACCAATTACATTTTACAGAATTTTGATATATGTATAAATAGGGGCTGTGTATTTACGTGTATGAATATTTAATGTTAAGTTGTCAATCTCGCCTTCATTCTTGCTGGATGGGTTCGGAGCCGATCCTCGGCTCCGACTCAGCCACTCTAAAAGCTCGAGAGCTAGTTCCACCGGCTCGAGGCTCCCCTATATCCCACAATGCTAGGCGGTAACTCCTCAGATCTCGTTTGCTGCTACAGCAATCGAGGTGTGTTCCTACCAGCTCAGGTTAGTTTTTTGGTAAAGAACTAGTTTCTTAGCCTTTCTCCCCTTTAAAGTTAAATTTTCTTATAAATAGTTAGTGTTAAATTAGTTTATCCCTTTCCCGTTAACTTTCCACCCCTTTTTTTCCACAAAATCTTAGATTTCTTCCCTCGGGCCTTAGGCCCAGTCCCTCCCCTCCTATACTGAGTGACTGTGTTTATAGGGAATTTTTTATTACTAATTACTATAATTTATTTAATTTTAACCCTAAGTGTAATCGGTGTGTGTGTGTGCTTGGGTGTTACACTTTCCCTTAGTTATGTCTAAGGAATCAAAGGTCTCAGGCTTCAAGAAGTGTGACTCGTGCTGTCAGAAGATGTCTCTGACAGACGGTCACACTTCTTGTGTTTACTGCCTGGGACCTTTGCACCTGCAGGACTCATGTGCTGTTTGCCATGGCTTCAGCCCTAGAGTCCTGCAGGAGTGAAAAAATAAACTTATTTTAAGGGGCTTACTTAAGCCTGAGGGTCCCTCGACTCAGTCATCAGGGAAACCCTCGAAGCCTTCTAGACCTTAGGCTCCAGCCTCTGAGCCGTCTTCTGGAGGCCCTAAAACTATTCGAACATCGGCTCCGGCCGGAGCTGATGAAACTCGAATACAAGCCCCTATGGTGTCCTCGGCTCCGGCCGGAGCTGAGGAAGACATTACTCTGCCGGCTCCGATTTTATTATCGGAACTGACATCCAGAAAGAGGTCCCGATCTCCATCTATCGGCTCCGTTCATTCGGCTCCAGCATCACCTTTGCTGTCTGAACGGAGCCATAGATCCCACTCTTCTAGGTCTTCCAGGTTATCGGACCATGACCTTCAGAGAGTAGTGAGTCAACTTCTTAAGTCCGAGGCATTAGCCCAGATGCTTCAGAGTCCGACTCAACAGTCGAGACCTATTCCTACCACTCAATCTATTCCTCCTCTGACTCTTTTGAGTTCGGAGCTGGGGCAGCTCGGACCCGATACTGGGGTGGCGTCAGAACCGATACCTTTGTCTTCGGTTCCGTCGTCGGCTCCGATGTCTTCCTTGGAAGAATCTCGGTGCCAGACTTCCCTCGTTGGCTCTGAGGGGGCGAGTGGCATCGGACCCTTGTCCGACCCCACTCTCCCTCTCGGTGCTTCGGCGCTGGTGAGTTCGGCTCCGACATCGACCTCAGAGCCATCACTGTCGGTGCCAAGGGAGTTTTTCGGAACGGAGACCTTCGGCTCTGCCTGACAGGGGTGCCTTTGAGGTCATGAGGAGCGTGTTAGAACCAGGATCTACTCCCTAGTCGGTTCTTTCTTCCCCTCCCCCTATTGTTCCTCCTGTGATTTCGACTCACAATCTCATCCCCGACCGTAGAGAGCCAGCTCCTCAAGTTTCCCCTGTGGGGATCTCCTCCTCTTCCGAGGCCTCTCCTGACCCTGTAGGAGAGCCCCCTAGGAAGAGGCAGTGTAAGAGGAAGCACATTGACTCCCCTGAGTCTGTCACCTCTGACACTGATTTAGAGGATTCTGAAGGTTCCCCTCGTTCCCCCTCTGAAGATGTCTCCTTTGCAGACATCCTTGAAATCTTAAAACAGAGGGGGAATTGGCCAACCCTCAACCCTTCAGAGGATGAATCAGTGTACCTTGAGGCGTTTGGCTCTCGCCCTTCCACCTCCTGGGTGTCTCCTCCATTTGACCCCCTTATGCAAGTGGTGGCAAAGAAGGCTTGGGCGGCTCCTGACTCAGTGGAACCCACCCCCAGGAGACCATCTAAGTTCATCACGGCCCCCAAGGATAAAGAGTTTCTGACCAAAGGCATCTCTGTTGATGCTATGGTGGTGGCTGCAGCTACCAAGAAGGAGTTAACTGATCCTTCGGTGCCTGTTCATCCTCCTAACAAAGAGTCTAGGTCGATGGACAGGTACGGGAAGCGGATGTTCTCATCAGCGACCTTTACTATGAGATCACTGAATTACCTGTGTCATTTTACTCGACTTCAGAGGGACTTACTCAAGGAAGCGAGTGAAATGTTGAAGGACCCAACAGCTGCAGGTTTTCAGGATAGGATGAACTCTCAGCTGGCTACCCTTAACTCTATAACCAACTCCTCCATGCGCCTCCTTTCATATGCGGCTGATGGAGCAAGTAGAGCGGCAGGTACAGGTGTAGCCTTGCGTAGGCACGCCTGGATGCGGCTTTGTAATTTTGCGGACCCTTTTAAGGCGTCCTTCACTATTTCCCCCTTTGATGGATCATCCCTCTTTGGTCCTCAAGTGAAGGAAACCCTGACTAGGTGCGAGACTGATGGCAAAACTCTTTCTGCCGTCGGAGTCCGTTTTTATACTCCTCCTAGACCTTACTCCAAAGGTCAGAAGGGGGGAAAGATGTGGTTCCATAAACAATCTCAAGGAGACTTGCCTGACGCCTGACGCACAGAGTCGATTCCCCTCTAGAGGCAGAGGGGGGAACAACAATGGTAGACGCCGTCCCAGAGGCAGAGGAGGCCCACAGAATCAGGGCAGTCGAGAATCCTTTTCTGACAAGCCCTTTCAGCATCCCTGAGGTGTTGCCCGACTGTCCACCTTCGGAGGCAGTCGGGGGAAGGTTGTCACTGTACCCAAAAGCCTGGCTATCCCTAACTCAAGACAAGTGGGTACAGTCTATCATTTCCGAAGGCTACAGAATCCCTTTCCTTCTCATTCCAAAGCTGTCCAAAAAATCCCTTCCAGACGTTCCACCCAGTCAAAGGGAGCAAGCAGCATTAGAAATTTCAAAGCTGCTCGCAAAAAGAGCTATTCAACCAGTACCAGCAGACCAAGTAGGATCCGGAACCTACTCCAAATTCTTTTTGGTTCCAAAGAAAACGGGACTGGAGACCCATTTTGGATCTCAGCAACTTGAACAAGTTTATCAAGAAAACAAAGTTCTGGATGGTCACGCTGCAGTCCATTCTTCCTCTTTTGGAGCGGGACAGCTGGATGTGCTCTATAGATCTCCAGGACGTGTACTATCACATCAAGATGAATCGACGCTCCAGGAGGTTTCTCCGCTTCAGGCTGGGAACCAGTCATTTTCAATTCAGAGCCCTGCCCTTTGGTCTCACTACAGCCCCCCGAGTGTTTACCAAATGCATGGCAGTGGTAGCCTCTCATCTGAGACGTCAAGGATTCCAGGTGTTTCCTTATTTAGATGACTGGCTCCTTACAGCCCCCACCAAGCATCTTTTACTCCTTGCCAGAGACTACACCTTTCGCACATCAGGCACTAGGCATTTCAATAAACTACGAAAAGTCTGTCTTGTCGCCTTGTCGTGTTATTACTTTCATAGGCGCAAATCTAGACACAGTCAAGATGTCAGCCAGACTCACAGAGCAGAGGATAGCAGACATACACAAACAGGTCTTTCTTCTTTTGCAGAACAACAAAGTCAAAGCCAGACAGATCCTGAAAGTCTTGGGGATTATGGCGGCCATCCCTCTCCTACCATTAGCTCGCTTCCACATGAGGATTTTGCAATGGATGCTCTTCACACAATGGTCTTACCAAAGCCTTCCAATGTCCCATCCTATTCAGATAACTCAGTCATGCAAGACTCATCTCTCTTGGTGGATCACATCTCCTCAGCTCCTCCTAGGGAGACCCTTTGTCTCTCCCCCTCCGGTTGCTACAGTGACAATGGACGCCTCCCTGATCGGGTGGGGGGGCATTTCCAGGGCAGGACAGTCCAGGGCATGTGGCAACTGTTCGAGTGCCACTTGCACATAAACGTCCTAGAGATGAGAGCAGTGCTTCTAGCGTTGCAAGCCCTACAAGACTCTCTTCCCAAGGGAACAATAGCAATTCAAACAGACAACATGTCTGTAGTGTGGTACATCAACAAACAAGGCGGAACCAGGTCATACCCCCTATGTCGAGAGGCACTCAGACTTTGGCAATGGGCGATTTATTCTCAGCGATTTCTGTTAGCAACGCACATCCCCGGGAAGTCCAATGTGATTGCGGACAAATTGAGCAGAGCTATTCTCATGCCTCACGAGTGGTCTCTGAACAATTCAGTGTTGGAGAAAGTTTTTCGAAAGTGGGGCAGGCCTTGCTGCGACCTTTTCGCTACATCCCAGAACAGCAAGTGCGACGATTTTTTCACCCTCTTTCCCCAACCAGGCCATCCCAGCAGAGACGCTCTAGTGCACGTTTGGCCCCGGGGACTTCTGTATGCCTTTCCTCCCTTCCCACTGATATCCCAACTGATACAGAAAGCCATCGCTCAGGAAGCTTCTATGATCCTCATTGCCCCTTACTGGCCTCGTCAAATTTGGTTCCCCTTTCTCCACCGTTACCTGTTGGAACAACCTTGGCATCTGGACCCAGTTCCAGACCTCTTGACCCATCAGTCGGGTCAGTTGCCCCACTCCCTTCCCTCTCTGAACCTCACAGCTTGGTTCCTCCAGTTCCGACCTTAGCCAGGCTTCCCTTGATATCTCATGCAGTTAGAGATATCTTGATTGCCTCTCATGAATCTTCCACTTGGAAGATTTATCATAGCAAATAGAAACGTTTTTCCTATTGGGTGCAGTCAAAGAATATAGATCCTTTCACTGCTTCTATTCAAACAGTTCTAGATTTTCTAGCCGAACTTTTCCATGCAGGTTCGTCCCCATCTACCTTTAGAGTTCAATTGGCTGCAATTTCGAACTTTCATGTTGGAGTCTCAGAGTCCTCTATCATGTCTCACAAACTCTGCAAGGCCTTTTTAAAAGGAGTCTTTCTACTCAAACCACCCATCAGAGATCCTCCTCCTCAATGGGATCTCAACTTGGTTCTGGCATCATTAATTCTTCCCCCCTTTGAACCTGCGGCTTCATGTTCTATAAAATTACTTTCATGGAAGACACTCTTTTTAGTAGCTATTACCTCAGCTAGAAGAGTCTCTGAACTTCATGCTCTGTGTAGTCGACCCCCTTATCTAGTATTTCATAAAGACAGGGTGTCCTTGCTTACTAACCCATCTTTTTTGCCCAAAGTAGCTTCATTGGCAAATTTGAATCAAACCATTGAGCTTCCTGTTTTCTTTCCAAATTATTCTAATAGGTCAGAACAAAAGTTACACTGTTTGGATATTCATCGCCAACTTAGGTACTATTTAGACAGGACCAAACAATTCAGGAAATCTGACCAACTGTTTG
Organism: Protopterus annectens; assembly: GCF_019279795.1. NCBI lineage: Eukaryota > Metazoa > Chordata > Ceratodontiformes > Protopteridae > Protopterus > Protopterus annectens. Next base: position 718,648,788 of record NC_056727.1, on the reverse strand, counting down.
TTTCTTATGCAGAAGGTAGAATGGGCCTTCCAGTATCTAAAGTCTCTCTCTCTAGATGGCTCACTTCATTGATTACTCTAGTGTATGAGATAAGACATCAACAGTTGCCATCCAAACCCAGGGCTCATTCAACTAGAGCTTTAGCCACTTCTGTAGCTTTCCAAGATAGGCTGCCTATTGATTTGATTTGTTCGGCAGCTACTTGGGCTTCTCCCCATACCTTCATTTCTCATTATAAGTTGGACTTGGCCTCTAGAGACCGAGCCAACTTTGGTTCCATTGTACTCAAGAGTCTATTCCGATAGTCCTCCCGGGACAAGGTGCTAGGGACGCGGTCCCATCCAGCAAGAATGAAGGCGAGATTGACAACTTAACATTTAGAAGTTATGTACCTACCATAACATTCCATGTTAGTTGTCTTCTTCTCGCCTTCTTTCTTGCGTCCCACCCTCCTTCCCCCTAGCCAGGACAGACCTAGAAGAGTTTCTTCTTTGTTCCTTATGGAATGTTATTGCTGGCCTTAGCTTTCAAACGAGATCTGAGGAGTTACCGCCTAGCATTGTGGGATATAGGGGAGCCTCAAGCCAGTGGAACTATCTCTCGAGCTTTTAGAGTGGCCGAGTCGGAGCCGAGGATCGGCTCCGAACCCATCCAGCAAGAAAGAAGGCGAGAAGAAGACAACTAACATGGAACGTTATGGTAGGTACATAACTTCTAATTAATTTATTTAAATGTAATATATTTGCATTCACCAAAGGTTGATTTCTTTTAATATTACCTATGTATTAACTTCTTATACTCTGTGTACTGTTTTTCACATGCTCATAATTGATATATTGTGTCTTTGAAGTTTTTTTAGACAGTATTATTTTTAATGAAGTTAGTAGGAAGCTATCCCTTTATTTTTTTGTAAGTACTTTCAGTGACCTTAAGGAGGGTATATAAGGTCACATCAAACATGAATTTCCTGTTCTGAGGAAGTCCTTCATTATACATTTATAGGATGAAAGTGCTAAATCTCTGATTTTTTTGTTTAATAAATTTTGTCACATTTGTGGTCCATTTATGACTGTGCTTCTGAATCCCAATTATTTTAATTAAAAAATGAAATATAACAAAAATGTTTCTTCATCTGTCATCCAAAATGGAATGTACTCTACAACAACCAAACCTTTCAAAAACACCAGTCACTTCAGTTATGTAGGAATCTGTTTGGATCAGAAACTTAATTTCTAGTACCACATAAAACTAAGGCCATAATCAATACAATCCTCTTCTGGGCAAAGAAAATCTCTCTATTTCTCTCCCCAGGAGGAAGGATAACAATTAGTAATGGAATACCACTTGCTCATCTACAATATTTGCTGTCTATTATAGATTCTGCTTCAAAACTGAACATTTTAGCTCTACAAACTGCAGCCAACAACATATGCAGCTTAATTTCTCCATCCCCAAGAACAGAGCTCCATTGCCTGGTATTCTTAAAAGCTAAATGGCTACCAGTATCACATAAAATGAAACTAATTGTAAGCTCAGACCACTGTTTCCTCTGTCATGGATGCACAACCTGAGAAATCCCTCCCAATAAACCTAAAACAAACTACTGCCTACAGTATATTTAGGTATAGCCTTAAGAAAAAAAATCTTATTCAAAGATGTCTCCTGGAAGTGCTTTAATGAAAATTGTATAACTTGATTTAATCTCTCTAAAAAAAAAAAAAATCAGTCGGATATATAGTGAATTAATACCCTCTCTTGTGTGTACAATATTGGGCTTTTTTTCAGTTTCCCTGCCTACTCGATTACCAACCATGTAGATTCAGGGCTGTCAGCACAGTGATGATGCAAATGAGATCAAAACTCATTAGAATTACTGAATCCCAAAACATTGTAACCATGTAGGGGTGTTCACTTTGTGTAGGCACTTCCACAGTGTTTGGTTTCAATGGATGGCAACAATGAATGATGACACCGGGGGTGTCAGATTACACTTAGAGGTGTACATGTAGGTCTGTGAAGTGTGAAAATGCATGTAAGCAGTGCACAATTCACAGGTTCTGTTTCATCATCTTTATTGTTTGTTAAAATGTGTCATCTCTGTCCACTTTTTTTTTTTCATTTTTGTCATTGTTTGCATGATGTGGTGCTTAGAGCAACCATGGGAAACAGAGGAATGAATGTCAGGTTTCTCGGTGGTTGTCATTTAACTACTTCTTTGGCAGCACGTGTATATGTAGGGCTAGAGTACAGATGGTCCTGGGTTCTAGTATAGGGTCTGCAACCTTTCCTTCATTTTTTGAGCTGCATGTTTGCGCAATATCACAGGAATGGAGGAAAGTAATAACAAAATTACCAATGTTTACCTTATTTAAGCATAAGTGTGTGCAGCAGCAGGGAGGTGCACATCACACACTGATGAGCAACAGTGGAGTTAACATACTCAGTTAAGCATCAGGTGTTTTTCGTAGGTGCTAAATACAGCATAAGCAGGTGATTTTCAGCACGGTGGAGCTATTCAACAAGTTATAAAGCATCCATTCTGTTTTTTTTCCTGAATACTTCAATACCATTGGAGTAGAGACAAGGACATTTTAGCTTTGAAATAAAATTGTGTCAGCTGCTGTATTTTCAAGGTAAGTCCTGAACCTACAATGTATTCTTAAATAAAATTATGGCATATCCTTGTATTTTTTTAACTTGGTGCAGTAATCAAGTAAATATTGGTGGATTTGTGCAGAAAGTACCTCAACATGTGAAAGGAGACACTTATTTTATTCTTCGTCTCATTTTAATTGCACGTTTTGCATGATGCACCGCATAGCGCAAACAGTGGAAGCAGGGAACAAATACATTTCAGGTTTGTGTGAAGTGCAGCAGACCACCTATGAAGCAGACAGCTAAAAATAGAAACCAGACACATTCAATTAATGCCCTTTGCCATCATGAAAACCCAGCATGGAGTACAGATGGTACTGGGTTCTATTACAGAGTGTGCAACCTTTGCTTTACTTCTGTGACATTGCAGTACAGCAATGAAATGCACCATAGACAATTGTTCCCTCAACATTTTTGTGAAAACAGTTGTAAGTGTATGACTGCCATACACATGGTCTCGGGTTCAAATACAGCATATTCCATACAGTATTACTTTTACTGATCCAGGAAATCCTTCTATGTGGCGCACCTAGTCACTAAGGGCTTTTCATCCAGAAAAAAGGAGGTCATTGTACCACTGTACTCATCCCTCATTAGACCCATTATAGAGTACAATGCCTCGTTTGGTATGTACCTCACAAGACATCTGCAACAACTGGAAAGGCCACAGGAATACGTCACTAAAAGAATCACAGGCCTAAAGCAGATGCCCTGTGCTGACCGTCTAAAAACTCCAGATATACTCTGTTGCATATCACCTACTCAGAGGCGATCTCTGCTTAATATACAAGGCTATGCCAAACCCAGTGCTGTTGGACATGCTACACTTAAAGAAATCCCAATCCTTCTGAGCCACATGCTCCAGGGACCTAAATCTGGTCATCACAATGAACAAAACATGCTGGAGGGATAGGTTCCTGACCCAGAGACTCCCCATACTCCAGAATAGACTGCCCATACATGTCAAGCTGAGCACCTCTTTTGCCCTCTTCAAAAGGAACCTTGACAATTGGATGGGAGATAGGAAATTCACCCCGGGGATTATGTCAGTCACCCTGCTAGACAGGGGACCAGGGAAGTAAATATTGTGGGAAGAAATAGCCAAGGAATTATTATGACTAGGCTTGTATAGGCCCTAGGGCCGATAGCCTATTACCAACCTATGAACCTATGATTGAGTAATCTATGTATTATCACATTTATGATCAAATGTATGACTGCGGGTATACTGTGTACTTTAGTCATGTAAATGTATTCCTTCTATCTGGACTGGCATGGCTTTAACTTTTACGAAAAACACATACACAACTGCTTATACATGCAGTTGCTTGCCACTGTTGCATTCAGCTTGTCAGACTTTAGCAGTCTGGCTCGTGCTTCTGCACTGCTTAAGTATGAGTCAATAGGTGTAACTTGCATGCTGTACACTTTGTTAACCCTAGTTCAAATCTGATGCTCACTGTGCTATGGATCTGTATATATGATGCTTTCTTATTGGTGTTTATTGTTCATTTCCTTTGTATGACATAAAACTACATGTGGAAACATTGCAAATGAAGGTTACGATCTAACTATATGGCATATGTTTACAATACTTTCATGTTTTGCCCCCCCACCAAGCAGTACAACCCTGAGGTCTCAGTATTTTTTCCACACATATATCAGCCACACTACAAAGTGTAATATATCATTTTGTGAGCTCTCTCTTGAACAGGGACAGTTGGTGGTGCTCACAACCTCACTCTGGTAAACTCAAACATCCAACTATGCTCAATAAGGGTACTTGAGTTTTTCCATACCCAGGCTTCTACACACCCTAGTGCTTTTAGACTACTGGCCTCATATGAACCTATGAATCTATGTGTCTGTGCAGGTCTCCCAGCCTTTTGTCCCCTACATGGCCTGCTGATGTCATCTACTATATGTTCATCTACAGTCTTGTATAAATCAGACTTAGCCATAGTACTTGCATAGAGGACTGAGTTCTGTAGTCTGTGTACTTAGGGATTTTGTTCTCACCGCATTCAACTGTGTATGTGTCTAGCCAGAAGAGCAAGTGTATATCCTGCAGTTGCTGTCCCAATCCCATAAATTGACAGTATTTTGATGCTTGCACTTGCCTACAGATCCATTTCAGGCAGGCCTCGCAACTTCTCTCTGAATTCCACTTCTGATGTCATCCACTATAAGTTGATCTGTACCCATGTAAAAGTCAAACTTGTGCTGTCGTGCTTGCATTAAGTACTGTGATCTGTAGTCTGTGCACTAAGATAGGGATTCTGTTCTCACTGCAGTCAACTTGGTGTGTTTGTGTTTCTAGTCAGCAGAGTTTATCCTACAGTTACTTCTCCAAAGGCATGGTTTTCCAGTGTTTTGATATTTGCACAAGCCTACACATCCATTTCATGCAGCCCTCACAACCTCTTGTCTCCCACATGGCCTGCTGATACCATCTAGTATAAGTTCACCTGCATTCCTGTATAAATTAGACTTGTGTCGTGGTGCTTGCATTAAGTATTGTGTTCTGTATTCTGTGCATTTAGATAGGTAGGGATTATGTTTTCACTGCAGTAAACTTGTGTTTGTGTGTGTGTGTGTGTGTGTGTGTGTGTGTGTGTGTGTGTGTGTGTGTGTGTGTGTGTGTGTGTCTCTGAGAGTGAACGAGCTGTTACTTGACATTACAGAGAGCATTTTGCACCAGTATGTGGGACATGTTTATTACCATATGCTCAACAGACAATGCTGATATCATTGGCGATATCAGATTATTGCATAGGCAGTCATCCCATCAGGGCATGATCAGACACTGGCCTGAAGGTCAGGCAGACATCACCTTATCCGATACCAGACAGATTACAGTGGTATGTCTTTTAATCTATTCACATATATTATGACATGGTTTGTAGGCCCTGTATTATCTTGATGAGAAAGCCCTGTGGTCTCTCCAGCTACTGCATGCGTCTGGTGAGGTACTGCAAAAGAGAGCATTATACTGTATTACTGTTGTGATGAGATTTGACTACAGTGCTGTCATACAATCCTGAGATCTGAATGTGATGGCATGACTTATGATGTGCAGCATAAGTTTTTACTGGAAAATCATTAAAGAGAAGTTAGAAAGTGATGAGACACATTGCAGTTTCTGACTTCACAACCCTTACAAGAGAACACACTATAAATTAATAAAATGATGATGCTAGCCACTGTATAACTTGGCAAGGCAAATATAAGTGACAGGTACAATTATCAGTTCAACAACACAAATGCAGATATATTAAAACACTAATGTAGCTATGCATCCTATAAATCAGACACAAAGCTTTTGTATCCCTGAATCCAAAAGAGAGAAAACAGGGATATGGCACATTTATCATCACTTGCACAGAGTGTTATGTAGAGGGGCTGACAGAAGATCGGTGAGTGTGTGTGAGTAAGAAAGAGAAGTAGGCAGACCAAACCATGTATCTATTGTGTGTGTGTGTGTGTATGTATGTATGTATAGGGGTCCTCCATGTGAAAATGGTGTGTGAGAGCCTGCATAAACACAGCCAAACTCAGTGCTAGTTTTGCATCTTGGTATGTCAGACAGGTGTGAGCCATGCAGGGTAGAGTTGGCAGTTCATCATTGTTATCCCTGACCATGAGAATTGGCTCTGTCAGGAGTTGCACTGGCACCTCCATGCCCAAGATGAGATGCAGTGCTACTATCTGAATGTGACTGATGTCCACTCCCTTTATGGGAATGCCCAGAACCATGGCTCCATGGCCTGCCACATCTGGGTGTGGACACCACACTCACTGGAGCAGTGGAAGTACTGCCAATATGGGAGCATGATCAGGCATGGCCATATTAGCTATCAGCAGATGTGGCTGACTTGCTCCCACGAGGATGCAGTTCCCCTCCCAGCAGATGTTACATCACAGACACTGCTCATTCCCAAGTGTCATTCATCTGATCTATTGCATTGGCAACATGGTGAAGGCAGTCACGCATGTCATACTGTTCTATATCTACAACCCTGAGCATCTGTCTGGAGCACCTTTCTGAATGTGCCTATGACTCCATGACAGCCCTAAACATATGTTAAGTGACATGGGAAGAGACACCTGCACCAGGTGGAGAAGGGACAGCAGGCCCCCTCCAAACACCCCTGTCAACCCTCCTGTGTGGCACCTCGCCCACACTTTGGCTATGGCCAGAGTCAACAGGCACTGAAACCAAAATAGCCAAACTTCCCTAATCAATGTCCTTGTTCTCCACCTGCCCAATATCTATAGGCTCAGTAGATTAGGTAGGTGTAGGCCTGCTGGCTGTGTCTGGGGAAAATGAAGGGGGTGACTGGATGTCAACCTCTGTGTCAGATTTAACCTCTGCACCCCCCCAACTGTGCCTCAGTTTGGCCACCATCATCATCAATGTCTGCTGAGACACTGACGTCAGGTGGCACATGGCCCACAGTTCCACTGTCATGATCACCTGTGTTAAAAAGGAAGAAACACAGGAATGCATTAATACCTGCAGTACTATGGTGGAATATATGCAAAACAACTAACAGTGCTGCCACTATTACAGACAGTACAGCAATGCACACAACAGGCCTAAAATGACACATTATGATATTTCTTTAAATTAATCTGCAGTACTGATATAAATTTATTTGGCTTATCATTTGCAGGAGGCATATATTGCTGGATTCCTGATAGTCCTGAAAGAAGTTAAGCAACAGGTAAGGACAACATCATTACATTTAACAGTAAGACTGGGGGGGGGGGGTAATACATGTACTCCTCTGCATCTGCAGTAACTCTACTTTCAACAAGAACATGTCTTACAACTCCAAACTAAGCTTATAACTGTAGCAATCTTGAATCCCCCCCAAAAAAGACGTGGCACAGAAGTAACATTTATTTCAAGTGTTTTACTATACAACAGCGTTCAACTAGTCATATAACAAAGCCTACCTGGAAGCTCCTCTTGTAACTCAGAAGGAGTGGTGCCCATGTCAAGGACATACTTTGGTCCACTGTGTTGTGAGCTCTCATGATTCAGGATATTTGCCAGGAACTCTTCATTGGGGGTAAGAGTTTGGTTCTGTAGCAGGCCCTGCCCTGGTTACCCTTTGGTCTTGGGCAGCTACAGCTGCTCATCTCGGTGCAGTGGTAATTATGTCAATTGCCCTGTGGCTCACCTGTTCATAGATCCAGTTGTGGCTGCCCACAGAATTGATGTTCTCAACAATGTGCTGACATAACTGTAGCCTGTGTGCCACATTGGGCTGACCCCATCCTAGCAGAAAATCCTCATATTGGTGGAGACTTGCAACAATGATGTTGTTTTCTGCATCGCTGAATGGGTGTCTCACCTCACTGACATTGTTTGTGTCCTAAAAGGCAGCAGAATAATAATACACATAAGTATCACATAACTACAAAGTAACTGTTTTTAGATATAACAGTAAAGGTAGGCAGTCAGTATTACCCCCTGGAAAAACATAAAACAGTCTAAAAAAAAGTCTTTCGGCTTTTTCCGGTTAGGGGTCGCCACATCGGTACTCCAGTCCACTAATGATTGGCCAAGTTGCCAGCCCAACGCCCAGCCTACAAAGGAGGCACACCCATTCACAATGCTCTTACCTGCATGTCTTTAGATGTCACTCGACCGCAGGGAGGACATGCAGACTCCACACAGAAAGAAAACAGACTACAGATGTGAAATACTAACAACAGGCAGGATGCAAAACAAGAAGAGTAGCAAGAGCAGCATACGCTTGTTTGTGCCATAGTAGTAACTCAATGGTGGTCACCCCAAAAAGAACAGTCCATTCTAGTTTGTGACATAACGGTAACTCTTCTTTGCTACCCCCACCCACAAAAGAACAGGTAAATGAACCATTTTGCTAATAAAACATCTTTGACATGCTGAATGTGCTTTCAAGGGACCTGTCCCTGAAACATTTGCCTTTTTATAATTGAGTGGATTATTAATGGATTATATCTGTCTTAGCCTGTGTTTCAGATAAGCATAAGGAGCTGAATTGCATGCTAATCAACCAATGTGATGAAGCTATTCACCAAGTTATAAAGGGTCTATATTATAACAACGAACGATGAAATGATCGAAAGTTATTATATGGAACTCAAAAGTTCGAATTCACAACACATCAAACAACGAGAACAGTGATTTTTTTCCCAGGGAAAAAAATCGCTGTTCCCAAAAAAAAAAAACAAAAGACATTAAATCATTGCTGTGCCCCCCACACACCCTCTACTTAAACATATCAACTCCAAGATCGCACTACAGTGCCGAAAATGGCAAAGTGACAGAAGCGGCCAAGTGACTTCTTTCCCAGGGAAAGAATTTGCTTATATGCCGCTTTGTCATTTTGCGTTTCCAACATTTCAAGTTCGACCAAGACGCATTTGACAAAATGCGTCTTAGGTCTTCTGATAGGAACCCGTTATAAAGCATTCATGTACACTATATGCTGTTTTTTCCTGCGAATTTTAAAAGATGTGGAGTACAGACACAGAAAGTATGTTAGGAGCTGCTGCTGCTTTAATCCATTTGCATGTGCTAGAGGCTGCAGACAGTGCTGCTGCTGCTGCCAATTGTCTTAGGCTGATATGGACAAGAGTTCTAATGGCACATTTAACTTATCACAACATGCATGACATGGACATTGTAGAGTGCTACAGGGTGGATAGAGACACATTACAGGAATTCTGCAACCTCTTCCGGCCTCATCTCAGAGACAGAGCCTTTACCTCCCCATGTATTGGCTGTGTACTGCTTGCATCACAGTTAGCCCTGAACTAACACTGTGGTAACTGCTGCATTTACAAGGTAAGTCCTTAACATGTACTGTATTGTATAATAATACTATGGCATGGCCTTGTATCTCATCACTTGGTACAGTAAGCAAGTAAATGGTGGAAGATTTGTACAGAAATTAACGTAACATGACAGCAGAGAGTTATTTGACTTGTATGTGTCTATTAGTAAATAGTAAGCCTCAGGGATTAGAGAGTCACACATTCATACCTCTCCAAAGTACTGAGTATCATTGCATGCCCTCAGTTTAGCACCATATGTTTGTAATGGGAAATCATTACAGAGAGAAGTTAGAAAGTAATGAGACACATTGCAGTTTCTGACTTCACAACCCTTACAGGATCAAACAGGCAGGATTGAAAACAAGGAAAGTAACATGAGCAACATATCCTTGTTTGTGCCATAACAGTAGCTCAGCTTGGTGCCCCCCAAAAGAGCAGTGTACCCTCGCATGTGACATAACAGGCATTCACCTTTGCTCCCCCCCAAAAAAAAGAGCAGTCTACTCTTGTTTGTACCATCCAACTTGCCCTTCATTTGATGGCAGCTGCATATCATAGTATTCCCAGTTAATATCTTCACACATTTTAAGGTAAATTATATAGACTGGCTTACACATTGCATGTCTCTGAGTATTGGTCAGATAACTGATGAATGACCAAGAAACACAGAAAGGTAAGCAGAGCTGTATAGTTGCAAGCAATAATCATAACACGTTGTTTGATCACTAAGTGCACTATATCTAAATGTATTACATATAATAAATCTACAAATAACAGTTTATGCCTTGATGGCAGTGTACATTCAGTTGCACTTGGTTGTGTGAGGAATTATTTCATTTCTTTGCTGCAAAGCTGTTTATGTGGCAAATATGGATAGGGCACCCATCCTGTTTTCTGATGGTGGATTGGAGTGAGAGTTGAAATCCAGATGTATGTCGTAGATTGATTTTCCTCATTTCAACTACTTCTCAGTTTTATTTTTTTTTTATTTCTTTAGGACCACTGTTTGCGTCATGAGCCTCTTAGCACAAATGGGTTTGGCTGTGCTCATCTGGTTTATGTGTATAGTGACAGTACACAAACTGGACAAATGGACCAGATGCATTCAACTAATACTATTGGCCATGACACAAACATGATAGTAGTGGGTCTGCACAGCCGGGCAACTTGTTTGCGCAATAGTAAGTGATGCACGCAGTGGCAAGCAATGCAATTTCAAGTTTATTTGATATGCAGGCACTTGTGTAACTGTATTAGTCAAATGGGGAGGCCGTGGCAGAAATATACTTGCATGAACATAGTATGTAGTATAACCACAGTCATAATTTTGATAATAAATGGACAATACAAAGATAAATAAGTAACTGACACAATATTAGTGTCTCATCCCTCACACATATAAATATTAATATCAGCTACACTATGCCAAGTTTTATAACTGAGAGTAACTATAATGTGAAAGGGAACAACATTAAAAGTGTATGGAATATGCTGTATTTGAACCCTGGACAATGTGTGCATTAGTCCTACACTTACAGCCATTGCCACAAGAAGGTTGAGAAAACAATTGTGTATGTTGTACTTAATTGCTATAATCTGCAATGTCACAACAGAAAAACAAAGTTTGCACACCCTCTACTAGAACCTAGGACCAGCTGCACTCCAGGCCTACACTTAACACCTGCTGCCACAGGATTACTTGCATGACATTCCCTAAATGAGTATTCATTGTAAAGTTCTCACTGTTAATTGCAGTGCAACTCTGCTTACCATGTTTGTTGGATGGCCAGTAGTTTAATTGAATGCATCTGGTTTATGTTTGTGGCTTTCTGAGACCTGTCTGCAACCTGGGTGGTCCATTCATCCAGTTTGTGCACTGCTGCGCTTTGCTCAAAGTAGATAGAGACCACCAAATACATTTGTGCTAAGCAGCACATAACACAAACACTGGCCCCCCAAAAAATGGAAAAATAGTTGAAATGAGGAAAAACAATCTGTGACAATGCCTCTAAACAAATTTTCATGAAGAAAACTCAGTAAAGGGAAAAGCAATTACCGTGCTGTCATACAATCTGCTTTTGTGGGCAGCAACCTTACAATGAAATGCTATCCGCAATTCAGCATTTATATTAGAGGTTTCACGGCCAGCAACACTGGTGCAAGCTGCGAAGTCTTGCTTACACTTGCCGCGGCTCATAAATATGCATGAAGCAATGTCACATGAAGAGCAACATCACATATGCGAAAACACTTTGTGTAGGCTCTGCGTGAAACCTACATGGAGTTTATTGAATCCTGGGGATGGTTTTTATAGCTGCTTGTACTACCCGCTGTGACTTTTATATAAGCATGATTGGTAGGAAACTCCAACAAAGGATTTAAGAGCACGCATACTCAGAAACAACAAAAGTGTATAACACTAAAAAAACATTCAACACAGTGTGTTAATTTTAAAGACATGATATTTATGTAAGATGTTAGAATTAGTGGTAGGTATGTGGAGCAATTATTACATAGAAGTGAGTTGTGTTGGCAGCTTGAATTGGCTGCAAACACTGCCACAAGATAGACTGAGCTTTTTTTCTGTTAAGTCTGAATTGAAGAATTAAAGACAAGATATTTATTTACTTGCAATCCAATGTGTAATGGTTCCCGTTACATTCTTTAAGGATTTTGTTAATTGTGTATGAGTGGATTAAGTGCAAAACTAACCGTACTCTAAGAGAAAGCATAAGGGAGCATCTGAGTGAAATACATAGTCATAGGACTACGAATCCACTAGCAAAACATATAGCTGAAAATGATGTTTCCCACATTTTTAGATTTATGGTTTTGCAACTAATAAAAGCTGACACGAGTCTTGGTGATATAGAAAATGTTACTAAATTGAATTAATTGAGGTGGATGATATCCTTACATGCAGGCAAAGAGCATGGATTGAACAGATGAATACGTTTAAAGCCGGTGCTGAAAGCCCACCCAGTTAAGTGATTTTATTGAATGATTAAATGGTCTTTTATTATATATTTTCAAGTAATTTGTTTGTATGAGGTGTGATAAAGTGCTGTTATGGTATGAAAGTGCTTACTTGTTTTATTTTTTTTAATAAAGTATACTGTAAGTTTTAGTCTTTTGTCAGATCCTTTTATTTTTTCTTGTAGCTGTAGATTACATAAAAGTAAACACCAATCACCCATCTGGTTACAACCACCCTCCACTCCTATCCCTTGCAAAGTACACATTAGATCCTGCAACCATGGATAGGCACTTTCCTGCTATCTCTGCATCTAGCTTGGTGGACATGGGCATCCTGAGACAATGAAGTAATTGCCTTATGTACACTGAAAACCACTAAATTCTCAGACAGACAAATAGTGTATGTTAGAGGTGTAGTTAAACACTGACATTGGAGGCCAGACATTCACATACAGACACCAACAGCAACAGATTGCCAGCTTTCACATTCAGTTACAAACAGCAACAAACAGGTTGTCAGTGACACACACACCACTCACTGCACCCACAAAGGACCAGACATATAGATCCACATATGCAGAGGTGCTCACTGCACCCACAAAGGACCAGACATATAGATCCACATATGCAGAGGTGCTCACATGCAACTTACCCAAACTGCAAAGGCCTCTCAGGCACAGCCCTCAGAAATTCTGCATGCACAGAAACAAGACAATTCCCATCACATCACATAAAGCCACATATCATGTCTCAACTACCAAAACTATAAAGCAAAACACACCACAATCCAATATTATTGTCATAGGAGACTCCATTGAGAAACTCACTGATGTCCCTCTTACCAGGCTAGATAAGAAGATTATAGTTGGTTGCCTTTAATGGGCTAAGATCCACCAAATCATGAAAGCACTTTAGTGATTTAGTCCCAAGTACCAGTATGACTCTGTCATAGTCCATGTGGGTGTGAATGACATGAGACAAACCTTGGACTATATAAAGAGGGACATGCCTGACTATCAGAATATGTGTCACAAGCAGGTATGAGCCTAGCACTGAGAAAATTATTGACTTTAACAATTGGCTTTGCTACTTGTGTCATGCTAAATGGGTCCAATGTTTGTCAGCCTGGAGGACATGGTTGACATTTTGCCAAGGATAGTCTTCACCTGTCACCACTGAATACTGACCAAATATTATCCACCCCTATAGTGCCCTTTTTAGGCATTGCCAAACAAGACAAACCATCCAACATAGCAAAAGCACGTAAGACAAGCTAAAGGTGTTACTGCTGAATGCTGGGAGTCTCAAGAAGAAACAGCACTCCATAGAAGTGCTCCTCACCTTGGAGAATGCTGAAGTCTGTGAAGTCACTGAAACTTGGTTCTAAGCCATGGTAAGCAATCTAGCTATAGCTATAATGCCTTTTGTACATTCTAACCACTCACCAAATATGAAACAGCAAAAGGCAGAGTTGTATCTATCTGTATAAAGGATAAGCACACCTCAAAGCTGGACAAACAATGTGATATGTTTGAGCTACTCCATGTCCAACTAAGCATATTCTTGCTAGCTACAGGTCCCCCACTATGAAATAGGAGACCAGTACATCCTACCTGAAGTGAATATAATCACTCATCATCCAGCCCAATATCATTCTCATGGGAGATTTTAACTACCTTCCATTAACTGAGGGTGCTCCATTCCCCCAAGAGTGATTTCTTAAATCTTAAAGTTAAAACTAGACCCCTGTAACCTTACTCCAAAAACTTTAAGACCTTTTCTAAGGCAGACTACCTCCTGTCAAATGATGGTATAGCTAGTTTCTAAGCTCCCCCAAACCCAGAAAACACAGAAGCCTGTCCAGAGGCATACACAAAAGCCCTGTATGACAATATAAGCAACTGCATGGAAATGGCAGTACCAGACCAAAATAAGCTCAGGTCACACCGCAAAAACAAGCCATCCTGGTGGACCCCTGATATTAGTAGGGTGGACAACAAAAGAAAGATAGTCCTGTCAAGAGGTAAGAGGGAATATGCATAATAGAACAAAAAGTCCCTCATTTGTCTAAACAAGTGAATCCGGGACTAGTCATCTTAAGGGCAACACCCAACAATGTGTGGAATTAGTTGTGGATGGCATCACCTATACTCAGCCAGAAGATACAGCAAATCTGTTGGCTGATTAATTCATCTCTAATTTCATCTCCCCGTTACCCTCAGTTCTCTCCCAAGAAATACCCTCCTCCACTCCGCCACCAGTTATCACTAAAGAACAGGTTGGTACTGCAACCTCTAAAGCTAAAAACATGACTTCAGTGGGGCCTGGCAACATATTATGTTGCCTGTTAAGCAGCTTGAATCAATAGCTATCAGGCCCATTAGGATCTCTGTTTAAGCACAACCTCCAGACTTTGTCCCGATAGAGTGGAGGACAGCAATAGTCATTCCTATGCATTAAGAGGAACCATTAGCTGACCTGGGTAATTACAGTCCCATACGTTTGACTAGTTTTATATGCAAAGCCATGGAAAGAATAATCATGGACCTGATAAATAATGACACAGGAAATCTCTAAACACTGGACCCAGCCCAGTTCAGTTTTGTCAAGGGCAGGTCATGCCTACTAAATCTGGTGGACTTTTTTGAAGAAGTCACTAGGGTCATGGATGAGCGTAAAACAGTGCATACTGCCTGCCTTGACCTGGCCAAGGCATTTGACACAATCCCACAGTTAGGTATTATAAATAAACTTACAAAACTGGGCATAAATCACATACATCACCAGATAGATATCCAATTGGCTCATGAACAGGACACGTGGTTAAAGTGGGTGAATCCAGATCGAGCAAGAGGCCATTTACTAGTGTTGTGCCACAGGGCTCAGTACTGGGACCACTCCTGTTTGGAATGTACTTATGTGAAGTTAAGGCTAATGTGGAAGGCTTCTAGATGACAAATTTTGCCAATGGCTGCAAGCTGGGGGCAATCACTGAATCTCCCACTGATGTAAGTATCCTTCGGGAGGGTCTAAATTGGACAAATAATTTGTGCCAGATCTATGGCCTAAAACTAAATGTGAAAAAATGCATTATCAAAACCACTGGGAAGCCAAAGACCCCTGCAAATTACAACATTAATAGCACATCCCTAAGAATAGGCTCAGGGGTGAGAGATCTAGGTACACAGATAGATAGTAGCCTGAACTTTGACCACCATGTGTCCACAGTGGTCAGGAAGTCATTCTGTGTGGTATAGCTTATAAATAAAGGTATGGCATCCAGATCCAGTGGAGTTATAGTCTCACTGTACTCAGTCCTCATTAGACCAATAATATAATACAGTGTGCCATTTGGCAAGTACTTGATTAGACCCTTACAACAGCTGGAGCAATCTTAGAGGTTCATCACAAAGAAAATACAGGATGTTAACATGATGTCCTATGTGGATAGACTAGAAGCCCTATCCCTTTACTCTGTCTTCTTCTGACTATTAAGGGGTGACTTATGCCTAACCTAAAAGGCACTCACAAATCCAGTCCTGATAGAGCTGCTACACATCTGCAAGACAAATAGCACAAGGGTCACCTGATCTAGGGATCAAACAAGACACACTGGAGAGACATATATGTGTCTCAGAGATTACTCCTTTGCAACAGGCTTCCTGTTCATGTTAAACAGAGCTCTTCCCTCGCCCTCTTTAAGTGCAGTTTGGATCAATGGATAAGGGATTGCAAATTCACACCTGGGGTAGTGCAATGCCCCTTATGGACAGGGGCAATCTATAAAATACTCAAGGTATAGGCACAACACTATGACATCATCTTGCTCCTAGGGCCCACATATTGGGTAAAATCGGGATGTCCTTCATGGATGCATCTGCAGTCATCACATATGGGTTGTCCTGCCTCAGGCAGCCCTTCGGTCGGCCGGATTCCAAAGTCTGGGTCTGGCCTCGGCTGATGTCACACTTTCCCCGACATCAGAGCGTCTGGGGTATAAAAGCATCAGCCGACGCCATATTCCTCAGTCTTTCTTGCCGCGTGGTGCCCGAAGCAGAAGCAGTTCGCAAGTGCCGGTCGGCCAGCTCCTGTGATTCAGCTACCGAAGACTTCAAAAAAGCTAAATACCCCGTTGGGGACTCTTTCTTGCCTCAGCCGATGTCAGATAAAGTTAATAATTGATGTTATGTGATCCTATCTCGCCTACATTCTGTACTGATGGGTTCGGAGCCGATCCCTCGGCTCCGACTCGGCACGCTATGCTATAGAGCGAAGCCTCTTATTGGCTGAGCTATTCTCTATCCCAGGATGCACCACTGCTAATTCCCCAGATCTCGGTTGCCGCTTACAAGCTAGGACGTGGTCTCAAACTTGGCTGAGCTAAGTGCTGTTTTTTTTCTTAAAGTTTTCCTGTCAGGAATTTCTCTATTCTTACCCAAAAGCTGTTTTAACAGCTATCGTTGTGTATGGTGTGTTCTTTTTGGTGTTTGTGGTACTTGTATCGTACTTGTATTGTTCTGGTCTGTTTTAAAAAAAAAAAAAAAGGTTTTATTGTTATTAAAATCTTGCTTTCTGACATAGTGTTTTTCCTACTGTTTTAGTGAGTGGTTTACAGGCATTATGTCCAAAGAACATAGACCCTCAGGATTCAAGAAGTGCACGAGGTGCAATTATAAAATGTCCATAACTGATGATCACTCCTCGTGCGTGTACTGTTTAGGCGCCAAGCACCTACAGGAGTCCTGCAGCGTGTGTCACGCTTTTTCCTCCAGGGTCCTCCAGGAGAGGAAGAATAAATTAATCTTGAAAGGGCTTATCAAACCCTCCTTCGAGGAGGCCTTATCTTCCTCTTCATCTCCAGCTAAGAAAAAGAAAGCGTCGGCACCGACAAGTAAGAAATCTAGGCAGGCTTCTCCATCGGCTCCACGGACTTTGGAGCCGAGGGCGGAACGGTCTGCCTCGATGCCTCCAGTCTCGACTCCTCTGGTTTCGGAGCCGATGACTGGGGCTTCGAGAGGCAGGTCACCTTCATCGGCTCCACTGATTTTGGAGCCGATGAGGGTTGCCGGCTCAGACACTTCCCCCTCGGCGCCAAAGCCTCCCTCGGCGCCGAAGGAAATTGTTTTGGAATCTCCCTCGGCACCGATACTGGTCTAGTCGATTTGGAGCCGGTCCCCCAGTCTTTCGGAGCTGATGGAGAAGTCGGTTCGGACCCGATCGGTTTCTTCCCGATCTTCCAAGATGTCGGATTCGGACATCGACAGGGTGCTCCTAAGACTATTTCAGTCTCCTGTATTCCAGAAATTAGTTTCGGCTCCAGCCCATTCGGCTTCGGAGCCGATGGCCCACCCTGTAGTTCTGGTTCCTCCTCCAACAGCCTCGGCACCATTGGAGCCGGTGCTGGTGGAGCCGATGGAGGTTTTCGGGTCGGCTCCGACCCTTACTCCAACCCCGGCTCTTGAGTCGGAGTTCGGTACACGGACCTCCTCCGTCGGCCCTGGGGGGGACGCTTCGGGACCAATGTTTTCGGTTCCGAGCCTTTCTCTCAGTGCGTCGGCTGCAGGGGTACCATCTGCTGTTGTGGCCATGGGGGTTGGACCTTCCCAGGACTCTGGCGGTCCGGCCTTCAGGGCCATGAGGAGTGCTTTAGCCAAATCCTCTTTGGCTACCTCCACGGTTTCACCAGTACCTTCCCTACACATGGAGACTGGGTCTTTGGTAGTCCCCCTGTCCCTGGACAGCGGAGCCCCGGGGCCTGAGGTCACCCCCAGTGGGGGTTCCCCCCTCCTGGAGGTCCCTCTGAAGCTTCTTCAGAGGAACCCCCAAGGAAAAGACTGTGCAAGAGGAGGCATGTCGACTCCCCTGATGAGTCTCTCACGGCGGACACCGATCTTGATGATGCGGAGGGGTCCCCTAAGTCGTCCTCAGATGATGTCTCCTTCGCAGACATCCTGGAAGCCCTCAAACAACGAGGCGGCTGGCATTCCAAACCCCCCTCTGCTGATGAGTCGGTGTTCCTCAAGGCCTTCGGGGCTCAGCCTTCTGCCTCCTGGGTGTCTCCGCCCTTCGAGCTCCTAGATTTGATCTGTCGAAGGGCGTGGGAACATCCAGACTCTGTGGAACCGGTGCCTGCTCGCCCAAACAAGTTCTTATCAGCACCCCCAGAGAAGGAATTCTTGACCAAAGGTGTGGCTGTAGATGCCTTGGTGGTGGCATCTGCTACCCAACAAGATGTAGCAGAGGCTTTGACGTCCATCCATCCTCCTAATAAGGAGTCTAGGAGCATGGATCGGTACGGGAAGCGCACCCTCAGTTCAGCAGCCTTTACCTTAAGGTCCCTGAACTATTTAGCGCACTTCACTAGATTTCAGAGGGATCTGATCAAGGAGCTTTCAGATACCCTCTTGGGTAACCTACCTGAGCAGCTGGCCCAGACGGTTGGCTCTCAGTTGGCTATGCTGTCATCCATATCAAACTCGTCCATGAGGCTCATTTCATATGCAGCCGAAGGGGCGAGTAGAGCGGCGGGTACGGGCGTTACTCTACGGAGGCAAGCCTGGCTCCGCCTGTGTCATTTTGCGGAAGCCTTTAAGTCTTCCTTTGCCGATGCTCCTTTTGATGGGTCCTCTTTGTTTGGACCCAAGGTAAAGGACACATTGACCCGCTGCGAGCAAGAAGGTAAGACTTTGACTGCTGTAGGGGCACGATTTTCCACTCCCTTTCGGCCTTATCCCAAGGCTAAAAGAGGAGGGAAAATGTGGTTCCGTAGAGCCCAGAAGTCTTATCCCTCACAGCAGGACGATCCCCCTTCTAGAGGCAGAGGAGGGGGAAATTTTTCTGGAAGACACCATCCCAGAGGCGGCAGAGGCCCCCACAACACTGGAGACCGCGAGTCCTTTCATGGCTCTTCAGCCTCTCACAATCCCTGCGGGATTGCCCGACTGTGCAGCTCCGGAGCCAGTCGGGGGTCGTTTTTCGAGGCACCTAAAAGCCTGGGAAGGTATCACTCAGGACCGATGGGTGCTTCGAATTATCGCCGGAGGTTACGCCATCCCTTTTTCTCACTCCCCACTTCCGTCCAAGAAAATCCCGGACCCGCCACCCAGTCAACGGGAAATTGCAGCCTTAGAAGTCTTAAAGCTGCTTCAAAAAGGAGTCATCCAACCGGTCCCCGCAGACCAGATCGGATTCTTTTTGGTGCCAAAAAAGACCGGGGACTTGATGCCCATTTTGGATCTCAGCATTCTAAATCGTTCAGTCAAAAAGTCCAAGTTCCGAATGGTCACCCTACAATCCATTCTCCCACTGCTGGAGAAAGGTGTTTGGATGTGCTCCATAGATCTCAAGGACGCTTATTACCACATCATGGTAGATCAGGCGTCCAGGAGACATTTGCGCTTCAGCCTAGGAGACAGTCATTTTCAGTTCTGCGCGCTGCCCTTTGGTCTCACCACAGCCCCCAGAGTGTTCACCAAATGTTTGGCGGTCGTGACTGCTCACCTGAGGAGTCTAGGATTCCAGGTGTTTCCGTATCTAGACGACTGGCTCCTAACTGCCACCTCCAGGCGTCTACTGTTGCAGAACCTACTAGCCACAATATCACTGGGCACTTCCCTTGGAATCACCTTCAATTGGCCAAAGTCTGTGTTGCTGCCATCTCAACGCATAAGATTCTTCGGAGTAGAGATGGACTCAAACCGAATGCGGGTCTATCTTCCTACAGAAAGGATACAAACCATACAAGCTCAAGTCCGGGCCTTGCTTCTCCGATCCAAAGCTCCAGCCAGGATGGTCTTGCAGCTATTGGGATCTATGTCGGCCACGGTTCTTCTAGTCCCCCTAGCAAGGTTGCATATGAGAATTCTCCAGTGGCTTCTTTCGACACAGTGGTCCTTTCAGGATCTCCCGCTCAGTCACCTCATACGGATCACGGAGACCTGCAAACGGGACCTTCGCTGGTGGCTGGTGCCCTCCAATCTGGATCAGGGTCGACCTTTTGTTCCACCTCCTCCTATGGCCACTTTGACTACAGACGCCTCCCAGATGGGGTGGGGGGGGCATTCCCTGGGCAGGTCAGTCCAAGGCAAATGGCGTTCAGAAGAGAGTCTTCTTCATATCAACATTTTGGAAATGAGGGCGGTGCTTCTATCTCTACAAGCCCTTCACGATTACCTCCCTCAGGGCGTAATTGCCGTTCACTCCGACAACATGTCAGTGGTCTGGTATCTGAACAAGCAGGGAGGAACCAGATCCTACCCTCTTTGCAGAGAGGCCATGAGAGTCTGGGAATGGGCAGTGGCGACCAGACGTTTTCTGATAGCAACTCATATCCCTGGCAAATTCAACGTGATAGCCGACAGACTGAGCAGAACTATTCTCTCTCCTCACGAGTGGTCTCTGAACAATGCAGTGGCAACTCAGATTTTCAGCAAATGGGGAATTCCTTGTTGCAACCTCTTCGCAACCCCACTGAACGCGAAGTGCAAAAAGTTCTTCTCCCTCACTCC
Source organism: Protopterus annectens (assembly GCF_019279795.1). Classification (NCBI taxonomy): domain Eukaryota; kingdom Metazoa; phylum Chordata; order Ceratodontiformes; family Protopteridae; genus Protopterus; species Protopterus annectens. Next base: position 718,627,816 of record NC_056727.1, on the reverse strand, counting down.
AGCTCCGGGGGAGAGCCCTATGGACGCACTAGCCCATCCTTGGCCCACCGGCTTCCTATACTCCTTCCCCCCAGTTCCCCTCCTTCCCAGAGTGATCCAAAAGGCGTCTCACTTGGGGAGCAAAATGATCTTAGTTGCTTCTTACTGGCCTCGTCAGGTATGGTTCCCCTATCTTCGGAAATATGCACTGGACGGTCCATGGTTCCTGGATCAGATCCCAGACCTATTAATTCATCAGTCGGGACTACTCCACCAGTCCCTTCACCACTTTGAAGTTAACAGCTTGGCTCCTCCTATTCCGACTATAGTCAGGAACCATACCTTAGACCCGGAAGTCATACATATCTTATCTTCAGCCCACAAGTCTGCCACTAAGAAATTGTATACTAGCAAATGGAAGAGATTTGCTATTTGGGCTCAACTCCGGGGTCTGGATCCCATCACTATTCCTGTATCGGAAGTCCTAAAATTTCTAACTTCCCTATTCAATCAAGGTTCTTCAGTCTCTACCATCAAGGTCCAATTGGCAGCTATTTCCAATTTTCATGAATCTATAAACCCACCTTTAATGAGCAACAGATTGTGTAAGACCTTCATGAAAGGTGCTGCACTTTCACGACCTCCGATTTCTTATCCTGCTCCTCCATGGGATCTCGATTTGGTGTTACGTGCCTTAACTTCCTCCCCCTTCGAACCGGCAGCAACATGTAATTTGAAATTTCTATCGTGGAAAACTGCTTTTCTGGTTGCGATTACTTCTGCCAGAAGGGTTTCAGAGCTTCAAGCTTTATCTGTAAAACCTCCGTACCTGGTTTTTCACAAAGATAGAGTATCTCTAAGGCCTAATTCATCTTTTGTCCCTAAAGTTTGTTCCAGTTTTTGCCTACAACAGTCATTAGAACTTCCAGTTTTCTTTCCAAAGTACTCAAACAAAGCGGAATACATATTCCACACATTGGATGTCCACAGGCAATTGCGTTTTTATTTAGACAGGACCAAACAAACAAGGAAAACAGATCAATTGTTTGTGTCCTTTTCGGATAATAAATTGGGCAAAGCCGTCACAAAGGTCACTATTGCCAAATGGATCAGGGACTGTATTAGTCAAGCATATTCCTCTTCTAATAAAGAGCTTACAACCTCTGTCAAAGCTCACTCTACAAGAGCTATGGCTACTTCAATAGCATTCCATTCTAAGCTTGCCATTAGTGACATTTGTGCTGCGGCTACGTGGTCTTCCCCGCACACTTTCATTTCCCACTACAAATTGGATGTGGCATCTCGGGGTCGAGCTTCATTTGGTTCCACAGTGCTCAGGAGTGTTTTCCAGTGAGCAACCCAGGATTTAGGTCCCGTCAGTACAGAATGTAGGCGAGATAGGATCAGATAACATCATTTAGTTATGTACTCACCATAACTTTAGATGTTTGGGATCCATCTCGCCTACATTCCCAATAACCCACCCTCCTTCCCCCTGCCTTGGAGATCAGATGAGATCGGACGGTCCGAATTCTATTGTTTCATCTTGAAACATCTGTCAATGTTATATAAACAAGTTATGTGTGTGTGCATGAATGCGGACAAACAAGATCTGGGGGATTAGCAGTGGTGCATCCTGGGATAGAGAATAGCTCAGCCAATAAGAGGCTTCGTTCTATAGCATAGCATGCTGAGTCGGAGCCAAGGGATCGGCTCCGAACCCATCAGTACAGAATGTAGGCGAGATGGATCCCAAACATCTAAAGTTATGGTGAGTACATAACTAAAAGTTTAACTTGTGGGAAACAAATACCTCATAAGGATTTCCACTCTTACTGCCTCCCTTGCCTAGGCCCAAACCACGACGTCTCGGCCTGTTCAGCCTGTGCTTCCTTCAACCGACGAACTCTTAGACGTCAGTCGGAGTTTGCAGAGGAATTCTTTGGGGCTAGTTTTGCTTACAAGATGCCGTCAGAGACTCCGACTTCGCATTTAGTTAAAAAACGGAAGGACAAGGACCGACACACGCGGGCCGCGGTTTCGGCTGAAACCACGGTCAGGCCTACCGTGAGTGCCTCAGTCTTGGCTGAAACCGAGTCCTTGGTTCTTCCTATTACCGAAACCGCACAACCGACTGCCTCAGCCACGGAGGCCCCGGCCGAGGCAGTTATTGAATTACCTATTGAAACCGGTGTCCAGGAACCTTCTGACACCATTCCTTTAGACAAGTCTACTCCTGCACGTGGTGCAGCCAGACCCCCTGCATTCATGTCCATTAAGGCCTTTTCTAGGGCTAAAGCTGCTAAACTTACTAAAGCCTTACCTCCCAAGGTTTCCTCTCAGAGACCTTCTACTGACTCACAGATTCTTAGCCTAGCAGAGGATCTTATCTCATTAATTAGAGGTTCTCAACCTCATCCGGACAGGGGTTCTCAACCACCTCCAGACAAAAGGCCCAGGGTTGAGCCCTCTGACCACCACTCCTCAGATGAGTCCACTGATGGCTCTGCTCTGTCAGACCCACAGGAGGAGGCTTATTCGGCCTACGAGGATTCTAATGCTGAAGAATCTATTCCCTCGGCCTCCCCTCCTGAAGAGTTTTCCTTTGGAGAGACACTACACTCTATGAGAGAACATTTTCAATGGCAGGGTCAGGAATTCTCTGATTCTAGAAAGAGATTAAGGACCTTTTTACATTTACCTCAGCATAGGCCTTTAGCTATACCTCCTGTTTTGAATGTTATTGATGATGTGTACTCTGATGCTAGTACAGCCCCTGACTCTCTCCCTCCGGCACCTGCCAAACCTGATAGGTACTACAGGGTCCCGGATTCACATCTACACCGGTACAAGGCCCACTCTGCTGATCCAGAAACTATTTCCCAGGTCCCAAAAGGGGTTGCAGCTGCCACTGCTAAAAATCCTCTACCCTCTGAAAGGGAGTCCAGAGCTTTAGAGAGATGGGGTAAGAAAGTGTATACTTCTGCAACTCTTTCCATGAGGGCATTAAATTGTCAATTTCATATGATACAGTACCAAGAGTATTTGTTAGATGAATTGCATAAGAAACTGTCCTCTTCTGAACCCCTTGATCGCAAATCACTTCAGGATCTGGTGCATAAATCCCAGCAGGTTAGTAACCATTTCTTGCAGTGTGGTTATGATGCATTGGAAGCTTCATGTAGGTCAGCTATGACAGGTGCAGTTATACGTAGGCATGCCTGGCTCAAGGAACAATCTTTACCAGACCATGTTAAAGCTAAGCTTTTGGATGCTCCTATGGAATAGCAAAAATTATTTGGTTCCATGGCTCAAGAGGTCTTAAAGAAATTTGAAGAAAAGGCAAAATCTGTGCAAACAGTCAAAGACTTTCTGCAAGTCCAACCACCGAGATTCAGCAGAAATTGGCCTACTAAGAATTGGTCCTTTCCAGACTCAGACAGATCTCAGAGAGGCAGGAATAGGCGTGCCAGAGGTAGAGGGCAAGCTAGAGGCTCCTACAGAGGCCGTCAGTGGCAGCCTCCCAACCAGAGAGGTAGTGCAGGAACCACAACTGCCACACCAGGACAGACTCAATGACTTTATTTTGACTCCGCCGACCAGGGCTCAATTAGAAGCACCTTTGGGCGGAAAGCTTTCTTTATTCTCAGAAAATTGGCACAGCATTACAAGGGACACATGGACACTGCAAATAATAGACAAAGGATACAGGTTCCATTTCCACACATTGCCAAAAAGAAAAGGAATGCCAGACCTACCACCAAATCAAAGGGCAGAGGCTTTGAAGCAAATTACCAAATTAATACAAATGAATGCCATAGAAAAGGTACCTCTTTCAGAACAAGGCCAAGGATTTTACTCCAGATTATTCCTTGTTCCAAGAAAAGAAAATCAATGGAGGCCTATTCTCGACTTGTCCGCACTGAATACTTACCTCATTGTGCCAAAATTCAAAATGCTGACTCTACAGCAACTCCTTCCCATGCTGGGCAAGGGGTCTTGGCTGGTGACTCTGGACCTCAAGGAGGCATACCTGCATGTCCCTATCCAACAAAGTTGCAGAAGACACCTCAGATTTCTTGCAGGTTCAGAGCATTATCAATTCTCAGCATTGCCCTTTGGCTTATCTGCTGTGCCCAGAGTATTCATGAAATGCCTGGCATCAGTAATTGCACACTGCAGACTTCAGGGGATTCAAATCTACCCATATCTGGACGACTGCCTTATACAAGCGGACAACAAGCAAATTTTGTTAAAGGACTTGGACTATGCCATCCACCTACTACAGGCCTTGGGATATACAGTCAACATCCAAAAATCAAGACTTGTTCCATTCCAAAGAATAACCTTTCTGGGTGTGGATCTAGACACAACCACCCAAATGGCCTTTCTCACAGAAGAAAAGCAAAAACAACTACCGGATTACTCCAAGAATCTGACAAGACAAACTCAGCTGACTGCAAAGAAAATCCTGCAGGCCCTGGGTTACATGGCATCTTGCGTTCTTCTGATTCCGCAAGCAAGGCTGCATATGAGAAAATTACAATGGTACCTAAGGAGTGTATGGACTCAGCACAGTCACAGCTTAGAAACTTTGATCCCTCTCATTCCATGCCTTCAAAAGGAATTTCTGTGGTGGGCTCAAGCCTGCCAGTCGAACAGCGGGTTGCCCTTCAGCAAACCAAGAGCCAACCAAACCATAACCACGGATGCTTCAGACCAAGGTTGGGGAGCACACATGGAGGGCAGATGTATCCAAGTGCTATGGTCACAAAGAGAGCTGCGCATGCACATAAACCAAAAGGAAATGCTGGCAGTGATACACGCAATAGAGGCCTTCAAACCTTTCCTTCAAGGCCACCTGCTCATAAGGACAGACAACACCACAGTTATGTGGTACATAAACAAGCAAGGAGGCACCCATTCCTACCCTCTATGCAGACTGGCAATGAATCTATGGGAACTTTCCTTGAAACTCAATATACAGCTGCAGTCCCAGTTCGTGCCAGGGAAAGACAATATACTGGCAGACAGCTTAAGCAGAACTACCATGGATGCACACAAATGGATGCTGCACCCAGACATCTTCTTACTCATAACACAATCATGGGGAAGGCCGGAAATAGATCTGTTTGCTTCCCCCCACAATCATCAACTGAAGACATTCTGCTCAAGGACATACCACCCACAAGCATGGAAAGTGGATGCTTTCTCTTTCAGCTGGAAAGCTCTAACAGTCTATGCTTTCCCACCTCTCCCATTAATGACCAAGGTTTTACTGAAGATCAGGGCAGAGCAGCCCAGAGGGATTCTGATAGCTCCAAACTGGCCAAGGCAGCACTGGTACCCACTGTTAAAGAGCATGTCACAGACAAAACCATGGCCTCTCCCCCCATGGCCACTCCTACTGATGCAGCACAATTTCAAGATTCTGCATTCCAACCTGAAAACCTTGCAGCTAACTGCCTGGAGAATACCATGACTCCTCCCCAGGATAGCCTATCCCAGAGAGTGAAGGATATTATTATGGAAGCTCGCCGACCCTCCACAAGGAAGGCATATTCAGCAAAATGGAAAAGATTTCACACTTGGAACACAACAAACGGCCTAGATGTGACAGTGATGAACATGGCACATATACTGGAATATTTGGCAGAATTGTTCCACAATGGCCTGTCTTACTCTTCCATTAAGATACATGCCTCAGCAATTTCAGCAGAATACAATGTTAATCCACCTGTCTTCTCGCATCCTCTCCTAAGACAGTTTCTAAGAGGAATCAAAAACATCAATCCTCCAAGGAGACCACCTCTACCTACTTGGGACCTTAACTTTGTGTTGGAAAAACTAACACTTCCTCCCTTTGAGCCAGCAGCATCGGCGGATCTACAGTTTCTGTCTTGGAAAACTGCATTCCTTCTGGCCATAACCTCAGCAAGAAGAGTATCTGAGTTACAAGCTTTAATGGCAGTGCAGCCATTTCTTATCTTTCATCAAGACAGAGTTTCTTTGAGAACCAATCCTACATTAATGCCAAAGGTGGTATCCAGGGTATCCTTGAACCAAGCAATTCACTTGCCTACATTCTTCCCAAAACCACAAAATAAAGGGGAGAAACTTCTGCACACCCTGGACATACACAGACAATTGCGCTACTACTTGGACAGAACTAAAAGTTACAGAAAGACTGACCAGTTGTTTGTAGCATATGCTGCTGGGGCACAAGGAAAAGCAATTTCCAAACAATTTCAAAATGGATAGGAAATTGCATTCGATTTTGTTACTCCTTTCATGGAAAACCTGTGCCAGCAAACATTAGACCTCATTCCACGAGAGCCACAGCCACCACCACAGCCTTCCTAAGAGGGGTGGCTACCAAGGACATTTTAGAAGCTGCTACATGGAGCTCCGTGCATACGTTTGCCAAGCATTACAATTTACCTTTATACTCCAGATCCAGAGCAGGCTTTGCTACAGCAGTCCTGCAGGGTATTTTAACTACACCATCCTTTACTTAGTTCCTCCACCCCCAGATTGGCTATGGTATTCTACCCATATGTGATGACTGCAGATGCATCCTTGAAGGACATAGTACAGTTTTGTACCTACCATAAATGTAGATGTCCGATAGGTATGCATCTGCAGTCAGGTTTACCCTCCCTCCTTCCCCTCTGTGGTATTCCTAGGGTGCTTACCCCTCCATTAGCTAGCTGGGGGATCTATTATGGTGTATTTGTTTATATATATATATATATATATATATATATATATATATATATATATATATTTTTGCAAATGTTTGGAATTTTATTGCTTTTCTCCAAATTTAGCCTTCCTAGAGGGCACCTAGCATCTGGGGCAAGAAAAACTGAGGAATATGGCGTCAGCTGATGCTTTTATACCCCAGACGCTCTGACGTCGGGGAAAGTGCGACATCAGCCGAGGCCAGACCCAGACTTTGGAATCCGGCCGACCAAAGGGCTGCCTGAGGCAGGACAACCCATATGTGATGACTGCAGATGCATACCTATCGGACATCTACATTTATGGTAGGTACAAAACTGTACTTTATAGTGGTTAGGATTATAAGGGCTCTTAAGCCATTAGCCTGGTAATCTCCTATGAAGTTATATATATGAATGGGGATGATATGGTTGCTTAAGGACTGGGTTGTCAACAATAAGGGACTTTTAATATGGGCAAGTGACTGCAATATGGATTTTGCCTCAGATGACATGCATTTAGGGCCTTGTGTTAAAAATGACACTTGCATTAGGGAACTTCATAAATAAGTGCATTCTTATAATGGGAATGGTGGATGTGTACACAACCAGGGTATACTTGTTTTTCATCCATTTAGGTCATACTCTAGAAATGAGAAAATATTAGTGGCAAATTAATATACTTTAATGGCTGTACTGGACATGGTCCCAATAGTGCTCTCAGATTGCATTCCATTACTATTAAAAATTCACTTGGATAGGTCCCAGTTTGACAGTCACTGAAGTGTGAACTTACATTTTTTGGCAGGAGAAAATAATTCAAGTTGAGTTCTGAAACTTTAATATCAGAGTGGTCTCATTTAAAGCCACTGTGCCACTAAGGGTGGGGCAGATATGCATCCTTTTTTTGCTTGTGCACCACTGTTAATTACAGAAAATGGGATGTTATCAAACTAGACTGAGCAAAAGTTCCTGATAGAATTTAACTTGGGAATGTTGAAAGTTAGAGGTAACAGTGTGGGTCAATGTCAAATTGAGTTAATAAGTGAACAGTGTAGTTCTATAAGGAAGGTCATCAGTGCAGAACAAAAAATTAAGGCAATACAATATAAAACTGAAAAATAAATTATACATTAAGTTGAACTTACTAAGAGATCTCTCAGACTAATAGACTTTGAGGTTTCTTCTAGTAATCAGAGATATCTGGCATTAAGGTTGAAACAGCTAACAGTAGATATGACACTTAATAAAATACAGGACCACTTGTAACACTGAGATGCTATAACATGCCAAGAGATGCATTAAACAGCTTTCTGTACCCCGCACCTTTTTACAGTGATCCCTCTCAAGACCTTTTCAATCTATCTTGCTGTTTTAAAAATAGTGACTCCACTAAAACTTAACTTTTTGACAGGCAAAACTGAAGTTACTTACTTTCACATCTAACTCCTCTAGTGCACACTGCAGTGTTTAGGATAAACCATTTTTTTATCTTACCTTTAAGCATTTATTCCAAGACACCAGTTATTGTAGAGCCCACATTCTGCCTCTCAGTAGTCATCTTGGGATTAGTGATTCTGTTTTTTCCTGGTGAGAGAAGGAGAGCAGTTACATTATTTCCTTGAGACTGCTGATCACCAGAAAGCTTAATAACTGCTTTATAGGTGACAGCTTAGGATCTGTGCTTATATTCTGATCCTGGTGAGAGTAGGAGCAGAGTGCATTGATTCTTGACTCTTTCTGGTTGGAGAGTGAGTGTCTGTGCTTAACATACCTGATTGGTCTGGTTGCTATTCGAGGCATCTACCAGAAAAAGGCTACAAGCTCGCAGACCCTTGCATCATCTGAGACAAGACTGTGGATCACCAAACAGGCCATGGCCTGCTTCTCTTCTTGGGATTGGTGCTAAAACTAGCTAGTTTTAGCTAGAACTAGCCAGTGTTTTAGTTTCAGCACTCAAAACTGTTTCCTTGTGCTCAGCACTTGCTCAGAACTTGTTGTAAGCACTAAATAAACCACAACTTACTACAGCACTCAACTTTCCTCACTTGCCAAGAGGAAAACAGTTCTTGGTACTTAAATTAATAAGCACCTATCCAGGCAGGTCCATGGGTCAGCTCCCGGTGTTTTCTCCTGTCCACCTGATGAATCTGGGCATCTTGTGGCAATGTAGCAATTGCCTCATGTACACTGACAACCATCTCCTCCTACCACCCAACACTACAACCTGTGAGAGATCCTCTTATATAGCCAAACTGGAAGCCAAGCTCTTACCAGCCAAGACTGGACTAGACAGTCAAGAGAAGAAGGTTAACACCTGCACCACACCACACTCAACACATAGTCCTTCAAAACCCACACATAGAAACACAAAGCACACCCCCACATTCACGGAGGCTCTCCATAAAAATCTGCCCAAGCAACAGAGACCTCTCAATCTGAAACACAGCCAACCACCTCCCAACACTACCCAAATGACACATAGCCCACAAAATCAGTGCGCCACTTAACCTCAGCCCATAAGTCAAAACAACATACCCAACACACTAGTCATAGGTGACTCTATAGTCAGGTACACTGATGCCCCACTTACAAGGCTAAACAACGAGAAAGCTACTGTCAGCTGCCTGTTAGGTACCAGGATCCGCCACATAATGCACGCACTCAGGTCACTCCACAACAAGTACAAATAAGACTCTGTCATTGTCCATGTTGATGTGAATGACCTGAGATGTACCTCCCTGGACCTGCATGAAAAGAGACATGGAGGAGCTCTCGGATCTTGTAGCCCAGGTAGGTATGACCCTAGCCCTGAGTAGCATCTTCCCATCACCCAGAATGATACCACAGTACAAAGACAAAATGACTGACTTCAACAATTGGCTAAGCTTCTGGTGTAATTCTAAGGGGATGCAGTATCTGTCTCCCTGGGATGACATGGTCGACAGACCACAATGCTTTGCCAGAGATGGCCTGCACCTGTTGCCCCTGGGATTTCGGATACTGGCTAAGGCTCTTGCCACCCCTATAGTGCCTTTTTTAGGCAAGGTTCAAATGCTAAATTCACCCCCATAACAGGTACAAGCAGGCAAACTCTGAGGGTAATGCTACTCAATGCTAGAAGTCTAAACCTCAAACTGCACTCACTCGAGGCACTCCTTAAAATGGAGAACATCAACATCTGTGCAGTGACAGAGATCTGGTTCAAGGCTCCAGAGAGCACCCCTGCAGTACCAGGCTATAATTCATACCACATCTTTCGGCCACCTAACCTGGACCGAAACACTAAAGGTGGAGGCATGTTCATATTCATTAAGGATATCCACACCTCTAGGCTAGTTGCTCAAAATAATGCATCCAAAATTATCCAAGTGCAACTAACACTGGGCAAGGCTGCAATCCAGGTTGTAGCTTGTTACAGATCCCCCACCATGCCCCAGGATTTCCCCTCTTCATTCCTTAAGATACTGGAAAATATTAAGGTACAACCCAATACCTTAATTATGAGCAATTTCAACTACCCCACCATCAATTGGGAAAACTAGTCATGTACCAACTCATTTGCTCAATGTTTTCTGGAATTCATAAATTCCAATGCCTTGGATCAGCTTGTCCACACCCCCACCAGGGGCAGCAATATCCTGGACCTGGTCATTACCAATAAGGGTAACCGGTGTTCCACGCCAGATATCAACTCCTTGCTGGTCAGATCCGACCACAAGCTAATCACTCTAGCCATCCATATCCCACCCCACCCCACCCCCATTAAGGAAACCACTGTCAAAAACTACTCCAAAGCCAACTTCATGCTTCTTAAGACAGAAGTGGCAAACTTCACGACACCCATGCAGACGGAAAATAGAAGTTCAACTGCTGAATCTTACACAAATGCACTGTATAAGCACACACACACAAGTGCATGGATCATGCCATCCCCAACAGAACCAAGATGCTATGCTCCAAAAAAAGGAAGCCAATCTGGTGGGTCCCCCTGCCATAAACAAACTCTACAACAGAAGGAAGAAGCTGTTACAAAAAAGAGTAAAATCTCAAGATTGGAGGAACTCCCTGGTCAGCCTCAGCAAGAAGCTGAGATCCCTCATAAAATCCTCCAAAGCCAGTTATGAAAATAAAATCGCCACTGATTCCAAAGACAACCAACCACAAAGCATTCTACAGCTATGTCAAGAATCTCAATGGCAACACTCAGATCTGCTCAAATATACAGAACCAACCGATATTGCCAAAATCCTGGCAGATACGTTCAGTGCTAACTTTACCCCCCTCTCACCCTCCTAAGGGCCCATCTTAATACTGGAAGAAAGCAATGCCCCTGTAATCACAGATGAACAAGTAAAGACCACACTCTCCAAAGCCAAGAACACAGCATCCATGGGATAAGACAACATCCCAGGCTGCATACTGCATGAACCACAGTATGAACTGGCACCCCCACCTAAGTACCATGTTCAATCATAGCCTCACCTCAGGCTATGTGCCTACTGAATGGTGCACAGCGATGGTTATCCCACCCCATGGACCCTGGAAACTACTGCCCCATTAGCCTGACGTGCCTGGTCTGCAAGGCCATGGAATGTATCATCTTGGAGCTTATAAACAAAGACATAGGTAACCTCCAAACCTTGGACCTCACTCAGTTTGGGTTTATAAAATGTAGATTATGTCTACTAAACCTGATTGACTTCTTTGAAGCAGTCACTAGAGGTGTAGACGAGGGCAAGGTAGTACACACAGCCTATCTTGACCTTGCCAAGCCTTTCGATACCATCCCTCACTTTGGAATTATAGATAAACTCACTAAACTGGGCATAAATCCCTGTGTCACAAGATGGGTGGCCAACTGGCTCACTGACAGAATGCACACTAAAAGTAGCTGACTCCAGTCCGATTTCAGACCAGTGATAAGTGGAGTACCACAGGGCTCGGTCCTGGGTCCTGTCCTGTTCGGCATCTACTTCTCTGAAGTGCAGGCCAACACAGAAGGTCTTTGGCTAACAAAGTTTGCAGATGACTGCAAACTTTGAGCCATAATAGAATCACCTAATGATGTAGACATTCTACAAAAGGGCCTCACAGAGACAGATGCTTGGTGTCAAAGTCATGGCCTCAGGCTCCATGCCAAGAAGTGCATTGTCATCCCCTTTGGGAAAAACTCGGTACCCATGAGCTACCACATAGGTGGTAGCTCACTAAACACTGAAAGTGTGATGAGACCTTGGGACATAGGTGGGCAGTAGTCTCTCCTTTGATAACCACATCACCACAGTAGTCAGGAAATCCTTCTAAGTGGCACACCTCATCACAAAAGGGTTCTCCTCTAGAAAAAAGAAGGTCATTGTTCCTCTCTACTCATCCCTCATCAGACCCATTATAGAGTACAATGCCCCATTTGGCATGTATCTCGCAAGACACCTACAACAATTGGAAAGGCCACAGAAATACCTCACTAAGAGGATTATCAGCCTCAAACAGATGCCATATGCAGACTGTCTCAAAAAACTCCAGCTCTACTCCGTCGCATATCCTACTCAGAGGAGATCTCTGCCTAACATACAAAGCTATGTCAAACCCAGAGCTGTTGGACATGCTACACTTAAAGACATCCCAATCTCTCTGAACCACACACTCCAGGGACCTAAACCTTGTCACCACAATAAACAGAACATACTGGAGGGATACATTCCTGTCTCAGAGACTTCCCATGTCAAGCAAAGCTCCTCATTGGCCTTCTTTAAGAAAAACCTGGATGACTGGATGGGAAATAGAAAATTCACCCCGGGGATTACTTCTGAAGCACTGCTTGACAGGAGCACAGGAAAATAATTTTCTTGGGTGGCGAAAGCCAGGGAACCTTTTTGGCTAGGCTTATGTAGACCCCAGGGCCGATAGCCTAGTACCTACCTATGAACCTTCTCAACCTAGCAGGCACTGTACCATTGTATAATAAATTTTTTTTGATCAGCTACCATTAACATCAGATTCCTGGCTACTCTAATTTTCCTTCTCCTCCCAGGGCTACAACACAGTGGGGGAGTACCCCAAATGTGTTTCATCACTGCGTGGGCCTCATTCCATTTGAAGGCAAGTCTCATCGTGATTGGACTGTGAAAGGCCCTATAACTGGTGAGCAGAGTGGAGAAGCCAGAGCCATCATACAGCAGCCAGATATATACTATATAAATGTGTGTATGTATGTATATATATATATATATATATATTTATGTGTGTGTGTGTGTGTATATATATATATATATATATATATATAAATATATATATATATATTGTTGTGTCTTTCGGCTTTTCCCGGTTAGGGGTCGCCACAGTGGAACTCCGGTCCGGTAATGATTGGTAGTTGATTTTTACGTGCCGAGTTACCAGCCCTGATGCACAACCTTCAACGAAGATACGCCCATTCACGCATGTCTCCATGCAGAAGATGCTCTAGCTGAGAATCGAACCGGACAGTGTCTTACTGTGAGGCGACGCTATATATATATATATATATATATATATATATATATATATATATATATATATATAAAATATATATATATATATATATATATATATATATATATATATATATTTTTTTTTTTTTTTTTTTTTAATGTAAGCCCTGTTTATCCCCTGACTTATCAGGCTTGCATCATGAGATGAGCATGCCAATGTGTGTGATGGAGCTCTGCCTACCTTTGTGGTAATGTGCCTATCATTTTCCCACCTACCCTACAATACAGATCTCCACTCACTGCCCAAGTATCACACATCACCACTGGCACTTGTAATTTGGGCATGTTCCACAGCATGTTCCCACAACCTCTTCCAGGCAGAAGAGTATGGGAACATGCTGAGGACATGCTGGGTGCACTCTCTACCCTGGAAGAGGCAAGCAGGGTTTTCCTTATCATTCCTTTTTCCCCATTGTTGGATCCTCCTGCACTTGTGATACTAGTCATAGTCAGGGCACTGTTGATCTAACTACTTAACTACTTTGTACAGTCATTTTCAACATGACCATATTTTTTTATGATGAAAGCAGGACTTGGGCAGGCAGCATAAAAAATGAGTCACTTTTCCAAACCAAAACTAAAGCCAAAGCTGTTTGTCAAATGCTGAACCAAACTATCCTCCCATTTTAGCTTTGCCTTCACTTTCCATTCTCCTTTCACAATTTCAGAATCCTTCATTATCAAAAATAGTGCCAAGGTCTTCAGGAATGTGACGTAAATACTGCATACAAACTTTGATTAACAACTAGTACAATTTGTGATCAACACAGAACAGATACTTGTTTTAAGTTATCATATAATGGGCTAACAAAGTTTTCCTGCAGGACCCCTTATATGAGAATCAGAGTAAAACAGGAATCTTTGCAAAACAATCTGTGTCCTGAAACTTACTTCTTATCCATACTCTTGTGATATGTATAGAAGTGCTTCCATATCTCCAGTCTTCATACCTGTAATATTTTTCTTTTAAAATATTCCTCCCTACAAACAGCATATCTGGTATGTCCTCCACTGTCTCCCTGAAGGAACAGTCTAACAACACTATATCTTGTAATAGTAGATGCTTTACTTACACAGCTGATTTTAACAATGTTTGTAAATTTTCTAGTGGCAAGGTCTGTACTTCACAGAACTCTATCTTTTCTCTAGTCTCTCCCATTCCTGTATCACACCAGAATTTTCAGCTGTCTCTATTTTGGAGTAGCATCTTTATTTTCAGCACTGATTTACTCTGTACACGATATACCTATTTTTGAAGGTATGTCTCTATCTTCAGGTCTGATTTACCCCTTCACAAAGTATTCTGAATCCCCTCATCCCATGAGTTTTTTGAAATTGTCTAGTACACAGAGAGCCACACTACATGACCAACGCACTAGTGGCACCAATAAGTTAATGAAAGAGGACACATTATATCTATTTCCCTTTTTTAGAAGCAAACATAAATGACCTTGCATGCTAGAGGTTTGCAATACAGTTCATTAATGTGTACAGATCGTACTCTGTCTGTTTGATAATGTGCTTATATTTTTTCATAATTTTTCTCAGTCTCTGTTTTAAACATGTTTCTAAGTAGTAACCCACATTCCTACCCAAAGCAGCAACATTATTTGACATTTGGTATTCAGATTTTATGGTCACTAGATTTCCAAATTTTTGGCTGGATGTACCTACTTTTCAAGGGCCTTTGTACCTATTTTCAGTGTCTGCAGGTTGAGAGGTTTGTTCTAGATAATGATTTAGCTGCTTGTTGTCAAGCCCAAACTCCATCAGATATGCTCAACCTCGACATTGAAACACTGTGGATTCCAGTGTTTGATTTTTTAGCAGTGCACCTAGGAAATCCTTCCTTCTCACCATGACTAAATCTAATTAATTTCTCCACGAAACATTTTTTAAAACAAAAAAGAAACGTCAACCACAGTGCAATTGGAGTCAGCAATAAGGCACAAACCAGGAACTGAAGCAAATAGTTTTAATCCAAAAAACGCACCGACTGAGCGCTTTCACCAGTAAACTGGCTTCATCAGAGTCGTATACAACACACCCAGCAGTGTTCCTCTTAAATACCCCCTTCACTGCTTCAATTATCCCATTATTCAATTACTCAACAATTCACAATGTAACCATTTCATAACCACAAAGTTGTACAAATATTAAAAATCTTAATTTAACATATGTACAGAATTCTTTGATCAAACACAATGAATATTTATACACAATATACAATGGAAATGAGAAACTAAAAATGTGTTGTCACTTAAAAAATGTGTGTATATATTTATACACTTTTAAAAATGTATGTATGTGTATGTATGTATAATACTGACAACCACAGAACATAACAAATGTGATACATGTGCACCCTAATTAATACGTCTATTCAATCAATGATTGAAGTGTCACTGTTACTGAATCAAATGCAATGAAACAAATCAAAATAGATTCAAAAATCAAATAAAGTTGGCCCTATGCTTCAATAAGGGTTTTAATGAAATGCTTTCGTTGAGCCCAGGAAATTTCGTGGCATTCAGTCTGACCTGCCACTCCATTTCACGTAGTGCTACAAAATTATTAATATCACAATTGTCATTAGATTTGGCTTTGTCAACTATAAAGAATAGAAATTTCTTAAATTCAGTACAGCCCCTGGAATGCAAATAAAGGGCATTGTGTTCGTCCTTCCTTCTAATAGAGCTACAATGCTCTCTAATTCTTTCTTTCAAACTCCTTGTAGTCATGCCCACATAAAATGCTTCTTATGACATACAAGAGGCGATGTACACACAATTCCTCGTGCAACAATTGCACAACCCAGGGCATGCAATTGTATGCCTAAATCCAGATATAGTCAGGTAGGCACCCTCAGCTATGTACCTACACCCTTTACAACAACCACATTTACCCATAAATGATCTCCTATATCCATGACTGGTCTTCTCCAATATATCCTTCAAGTTGTACCCCCTACTAAACACTATGTGGGGGTCATTACCCAAAATTGTTCTAGTGTCTCTACTCAAAAAATAATCCCAGAGGCCCTTCAAACTTGCACAAATTTCGAGTGATGTGTCATTGTATTTCAAAATTAATGTTGGGACAGTCTCATCAATATTTTTATCCGGCATCCCATTGTTGGCATTAATAGTTGATGGTGAGACACCCCTAGATCTCAAAATAGGTGTATACTTTTTGTTTCTTTTTTTGTAAACTTCCCTTTTGGTTTTAATTAATAATGCCAAAGGGTAACCCCTTTCAAGAAATAACCCAATGAGGGTATATATTTCTTCTTTGAAAGTCCCATCATCACTAATTAATCTAGATAGACGGACCATCTGTCCCTTCACCACACCTTTCCTTTGGTGCATCGGATGACAACTTGAGTAGTGTAACATGGAATTAGCATAACTGGGTTTCCTATAAATAGTACTGATAAATTCCACATCATTTTTTGAAATTTTAATGTCCAAATAGTTAGCAAAGTCATAACTCCAATTGTATGTGAATTTGAGAAAGCTGGAACTGTCATTTAGATAGGCAACAAATTCTTCAACACTCTGTTCATCCCCCCTCCACAGAATTAGCAAGTCATCAAGAAACCTGTTGTATAATAGAATTTTGTCATGAAATCTAGAATTGAAAATGATTTCCTTTTCCCATGCCAGAAGAACCAAGTTTGCAAAAACTGGGGCACAGCGAGCCCCCATTGCTACCCCAGTTAATTGCTTGAATATTTCACCTTCAAAAAGTAAGAAGTTGTTGTCCAAAACAAGCTCCATCAAACCATGGCATAGCTCTAGTTTCTCTAAGTCAAAACTGGGACTCGCTAGTAGACTATCATAAAACAATTCAAGACCTTGTTGATGTGGAATGACAGAGAATAAATTAATGACATCAATTGTCAAAAAACCAAAGTTGTCCAAATTGAAACAGTCCACTAAACTCAATCTCTCCAAACAGTGCCATGAATCTTTCAAGATGTGCCCTGCATCTAATAAGGCTTTTTTACAGTAAAAGTCAACATAAGCCGCCAGTGGTTCAGTCTTTGAACCTTTGGCAGAGACCCTTATGTACCTTGGGTATTCCAAACAAATTTGACATTTTCGGGAATTTAACAGATAAAAATTAAATTCTACCTCATTAATCACACTTTGGTAAAGGGCATCAAGTAGATACATGTCAATTTTCCGGTAGGCCAAATTGACCTCATTGATAGATACTCTGTTATACGTAAGATCATCACTTAGAATTTTCATCATTTGGCAACTATAGTCGAAATTGTGCATGGTGACCATACCCCCACCCTTGTCTGGTCTCATGCACCTATATTGCTTGGATGAAACAATTTCATTCAAAGCTGTTCTCTCATCCTTGGTCAAATTGTCCACATTTCTTGTTTTCTGTGAACAAATTCTCCTGAACTCATATTCAACTAGGTTTTCAAAACCATTAAGCTCAATGTTGGGGGGTGATATGAATGTACTTTTCCTTTTGAGTATCATAATTTCCTGCCTATTGTCTTGTGCAGTTTTATCTGCACTGGAAGAAAAAAAATACAACTTTAAATGTAGTTTTCTCACATATAGTTTTAAACTCAATAATAGCTGTGTGATGTCAGTGTTGTAGTTTGGCACAAATTTGTCACCTCTACTGAATAATTTGAAATTGGACTCTTTAATTTTAAGATCAGTATAGTTGTAGATGATAAACCCCTTATCCTTAATAATACTGTGTTTCATCCCCACATCAGGAGCCAAAATGTTGTTAATAAAAGTTTCTGTTTCCAAGTTGTAGCCACCTCCTCCACTATCTCTATTACTTTGTATTGGATATTGTGGTGTTTCATTTACTACGACATTGTCAAAAACCCTATCCTCACATAGTGATGTTAACGTGGTGTCCATTTTGGCTATAGTACTTACATTGAACCCACCAGTCACAGAATCATCGTAAAAAACAAATGTGTTAATGCCGTCAGATGCATAAAAAGCATCAATGTCCTTACAAACATCAAAATTAACCACAGCGTCAAAAAGTCCTATTGGTGATTCCTCCCCCTCCTCCTGGGACTCATTTGTTGAAATCTGCCTTGCTGCTGCCCCTTGCTCTGAAGCCTCTCCGACCTGCGAGGCAATGCTGGTTGATCTAAAAAAATGTCATCCTCGTGGTCAACGTTTAAACAGTCTCTAGATGAAATATTGGAGTCGACCCTAGTGTGCATTCTTGCTGGAAAACCATAGTTATTACGCCCCGGGGGATAGGCCACCCTATTTTTGTAGTCCACACAGTCTCTTGCCAACTTTTTGTTTTTTATGTTAATGTTCTTTTTGACATAAGCTTCAACATTTTTAATAACTTTATCATAGTGATTCTTTTGTTGAAAAAACATTAAATCCATCGTAATGCTTGAATCAAGTTTAACTATTTCTTCACGTAAAAGTTTAAGCTTAATGTTGTTGTTACGTATAATAACATCAAGAAGTTCCATACCTGTTTTCTGGTAAAGTTCTATTAATTCCTGGTAAGCCTCCGACTCGGGGTCAACCCCCGTCGGTAGTTTCCAGATACGAAGCCCCTTCGGTATCTGTTTCATTTCCTTGGATTTAGACAAAAACAAACTGTCGAGTTGGATAGCCCTATATTTCGTGCACAATTTTTCGTATTTGTAAATCTGCTCCCTGAGTGTTAATACCGGTAGATGGACATCGCTCCTCTGATCTCTCGTAGATGTGTCAGGTTGCACGTCAAACTCTGGAGCCTCGAACCAGGAAGCAAGGTCATGTCGCTGGGTTGTGTTGGTCGTCAAACCTGCCGGGACTGTTTCTGTAACACCAGAAACCCCTAAACCGGATTTGTTTCTCCCTACGGCACCACTATACGTGTAGACATTGTTAGTCCTTTGCCCAGGAGTGATGTCGTTGGGCGAGTGCATAGTGTACAGTTCCATCTGCAAGTCAGTGGGACTGTTAACCAAAGTGTCCCCATTACCACTCGTCTCCTCCTTGTACACTCAAATCAGTTTGCCCAATAATGTTGTAAGTTCTTTCAGAATGTCTTCCATACTCTGGTCTTACCAAGCCGACGCCGCTAAACACTGGGTTGAACCCCACACAATTGTAAAATGGAAAACAAAACTCCAATACAGGAATTCACTTAAAACATTTTTTAAAACAAAAAACATCTTTATTAAATTATCACATATGACATAGGCAATCATACATTTATGTAAATGAAAACAAACCATATTGACATAATTTTAGTTGCAAACATTACACATCACTTATAATCTAGCCAGTCATTGTCAGTCAAACGTTACATAGCTCATTCATATCCTGCCTTCTTTTAAACCTCGTTCCTCCTCTGCATATGTTGTTCCCACAATTCCTAATTTTTTCTATGTAATTTGCTCTTATCCTTTTCTAAAGATTCTAGTTCAGTTGTTTTATCTCCATTACTATATTCATTTCTTGTAGTAAAGTTGGTTTAGACTTTGGTTTGTATTTTTTTATTAATTGTCTTTTTGGCAGCCACCATAATTAGACTCAGCAAGGCCTTATTTTGTCTAGTCTAGGCAATTCCAATTCTGTATCATAGCTAAAAAAATTATTTCCTTAGTTACACCAATTTTCTCACCTAGTATCTCTGACAAAGCAGTCTGCATTAAATCTTTAAAGTCTGTCAACTCATTACACTCCCAGAAAATATTTTCCCAATTACCTCTTTCTTCCCCATCACACCTCCAACATTTCTTGTCTACCTGAGGAAATATTCTTTGAAGTCTACTTGGGGTAAAACAACACCTATGTAAACATTTCCAATTAAAGATCCTAAATCTTTCAGACTTGGTTGGATGTTTGGGAGATATATATATATATATATATATATATATATATATATATATATATATATATATATATATATCCCTCATTGTTTCTTTGTGAATTGCTTATCCAGTCTGTCTTCCCAATCCTTTCTAACCTCCTCTGATTAATTCTTATATTTATCATGCAATATTTTATATACTGTACTAGTCATCCTTTTTTTAATGGTAGCTTCTGTTCTAGATTCTACTAAAAACACTGCCTGTGCTGGTGTTTCACTTAGGATCCCCCTATTTCTTTCTCTTTGCCTATAATCTATCAGTCCTTGATAAGGAAGGCAATCTGTAGCCTGCAGTCCCAATAAATTATTGGCCTGTTTCCATTCTACTACTTTCCCTCTCTAACTATTTGCTTCCAGTACCTTGGTTCTTTTGCCAGTTTTCTAGAATAAATTCCAGCCCTTTCTTGCCTATTGTCTGTATCCCTAATTGCAGTCATCCCTATCGGCAGAATCTCCTTTCTCCATTCCCCTGTTGGCTTAGTTCTTAGAATACTTTCTGCTACTTTATGAATATAATATTCTGCATGTTTATTATTTTCCTTAAGGATCTGCATCCAGCATCCCAGTCTATCATTGTTTTTTTCTTGAGCCTCCCCCCATTTCATCATCATCCCTTTCCACTTTCAATTATAGGTTTCTGCTTGTTCTATGTATAGGAGACTTAACTGTGTAGCTATGGAATACCCCTTCAAATCAGGTAATCCCAAACCACCTTGTTCAGTTTGGTAGAATCAGCTTATCCCACTTGACTCTTGCTGTCTTTCCCTCTCAGATAAAATCCTTCAGCTCTTTATTAATTGCTATCTACAACTTTTCCTCTGGTTGATAAAAACATGCCTGACCGGTGTATAAAACCAAAGGGACTAAAACATTTTAACTGTTTGTATCTTGCTATCCATATCCATATACCAGAGCTTCCAATTTCTCTGTTTTTGTATTATCTTTTGTTTAGTCCCTTCTCACTTATCCTTAGCTGCCACACCAGAATCCTTTTACATCCATATTCCTAAGTACTTTATTTTATTATGTCCTCATAAATATGGAACCAATTCATGAATGGGTACATGATTTATAGCTATTGCCTTTGTTTTAGCTTCATTAATTTTGTATCCCAAAAAGGTTTGAAACTGCCTGAAAATATTCCACAATACTGAAATGTGACTTTCTGGTTTTATGAGGTATAAAATAATATCTGAAAATAGAGCCAGCTTTTCTTGACTTACCATACCAATTATATCTTTGAATTTCGTCTCTTATTTTCTTTGCCAGTGATTCTAAAAGTAGTGCAACTAACAAAGAGGAAAGAGGACACCCCTGCCTGGTTCATCTGCTTAAACAGAAATTATCTGAGAGGAACCCACCCACTTTAATTTTCACCTCTGATCCCTCATATAGTCTCTTAATCAGCCTTATAATTTTATCAGGGAATGCAAATGTTTCCATTGTCCTTCTCATAAACTCCCAGCTCACTCCATGAAATGCTTTCTCTGCATCAAGACCCACCACCAACAGTGGTATTTTCTTACATTCAGCTTCCCTCTGGATCATGAATGGTCTGTTAATGTTGTCAAATGTTTGCCTCCCCTCCACAAAACCACTTTGATCCATATTGATCAATTTTGGCATCAGCTTTGCCATATCTTTTAGCCATTATAGACATAAACACTTTATAATCATGGTTTAATATTGAAATGGGCCTGTATTATGCTGGATCTGATGGGTCTTTACCATCTTTAGATATTACAGCCACCACTGCTTTTTTCCAGGATGTTGGTACTTCTCCTCCTCTTAAAACACAATTACACAAAACCTTCCAGATCCTTATCAAATTTTTCTCTCCTAGCTTCCAAACTTCTACAGGCATGCTGTCTGCTCCTGATGACTTTCCTGTAGATTGGTTATATATCACCATTTTTATCTCATCTCCTCCTATCCTGTTAGTAATTGAGCCTCATCAGTCTCTAACCTTGGCATATTTAATTCTTCTATAAACATTTTAATGTGTACCTTTTCTTGATCTCCATATTTCTCTGCTTTATCCAAAATATTTCTAGTACCTCTACAGGATCTCTTCTCGTCTTCTTTGTTATAGGCTCCCTAAGCTTGGCGACAGCCCTATTTATTTATTTTTTTAATTGAATCGCCATGCTAAAAGTTTTTGTGTTCTGGTATTATCATCAAAAAACAGTTGCTTAACAGCAGTCTTTCTAAACTTATGCATGTTGTCAAAGCAATCCTTTATGTTCTGCTTAGCATTTTACAGTTGCACATCTTGTTCTGTGAGATTCCCCCTATTCTGTAATACTTTAACATTTGTCAATCCCCCTAAATAATTCCTGTTACTTCTTATCCATATCCCTCTTTTTTTATTTCCACCCTATTTTTAAACACCACTTTAATTTTATCCCACTCCCTGGCTATATTTTCAAAAGAAATTTCTATCTTTTCTAATAACTCCAGAATTATTTCCATTACCCATTCTTTAAAATCCTCTCTTTTCAGTAGATAGATGGGAAAGTGCCAGTGTTTCATTTTTATTTCATTACCTTGCATTTTTATTTTAGTTATTATTGGTGCCTTATCTGAAATAGTTATTGGATGCATATCAAAACTTCCAGTTAAATGCACATTTTCCTGTGAAATGTATATTCTGTCTAGCCTAGCACAGTTTTTGTATCTTGGGGAATAATATGTAAATTCACACTGAAGTCCTACTAATGGATCTTCCATGCCAGGTACTTTCATAAATTCCTTCAAGAATCTACCCTTCTTTGTTAAATTTTCCATTCTAGGACCCATTCACAGTTTCACTGCTGTAAATCAAGTTCTAGTCCCCATTTATAAGTAATATTCCCTGCTGAAAACTGATTATTTTCCCCAGTATTTTATTAAGCTCCATTATAGCAGTTTTAGGTGGAATATAAATACATACCAGTGTATTCTTCCTCCCTTGCTAGTAGGTCCCTTAGTACTAGAAATCTACCATTATTATCTTTTCTATCCTCTTCTATCACTACTGAAGCTCCTCTTGCAATTAATGTTAAGTACTACTCCTATTTTCCTTTGTCCCAGGTATTCCACTGAATAACTGTCCTGAAATCCTTTATCAAATTCACATGTCCACTTCTTTCTAAGTGTGTCTCCTGAAACATGGTTATTTGCACTCTACATTTTTTTAATGTAGTTCACTACTGTTTTTTTATGTATATATCTTTGAGACCATTAACATTTAAAGATGTTAGGGAGTATCATTATATTACGAATTTATTATTCACCATTTTATGTGTAAGAGCTTTTAAGTATCTAGTTCCATCTTTTGTGTTACATGTACACACTAATGTCTGGCAAGTTGATCTTTTATACAGTTGTTTACTGTCATATCTGTTTGAGCCTATGTCATATCTCACAAAACTTTCTGTTTTATTGAAAGCCCTCAAACAAACAAAAAAAGAAATACATCCCCACTACAGCCCTAAAACCTATTAATGCTAACACACAAAACTGTGTACATCTTCAAATATTGAGTTTTACCCTCCTAATATGAACAATTGTCCCAAACTGACAGCCACAATCATAGACTTGGAGTTAACCTAAAAGGAAGGTTATCCATGCTAAGACACATGGTATAGCCTGTGCTTCTACTAAGTGATATCTGGTTTTGTCTTATCTTTATTGCTCTCCTAGAATGGGAGAACACTTGAATGCTTTCATAAAACATTATCTCCTAGCCATTGAAGGGAAGAAGTATTATGTCTTTATCAGATTGTCTCCAGGGAGACATGAGAACCAGATACAAAGTTGCTTCTACAAGTATTTATTTATTTCCTAAAGGAAGGCTTTATTATAGTCTGTGTTTATTTATCTGCTTTCTCTTAAAACTTGTTACTAGAGCAAGGCAAGAGCTGTAATCCAGTCATTCCCCTACGCAAGAATGAGAAAACATTTCTCAATTTTTATATCATATTCTTTCAACCAGACTTATTTTCTTTTCTTTTTTTTTTACATTGCAGTGCCTACGTTTTTAAAACTGAACAAAGAAAAATAAGGGAAAACTGGTACCTGTTTACTTTAGTATCCCTATTACATTTGAAATTACCTGAGAAAACTATACTTTATAGCATACAGCTTATCTCATGAACTATAAAAATACTACTGTTAAGAACAAAATTTTGTTTTACTTACAGTTAACTATTTTCTTCCTCTTCCACTCTCCTAAATGTTCTTCCAAACATTAATGACATGAAGTAGGGCATATGCTTTAGAGTTCATATGAGTTTAATAAAGTCAGAAAAATCCAATATTTCCAGATTTTCTTGTTCTGTCATGTTTTACAAACATGATTAATGCTTTGTAATCTCACATTTATTTATCACTTTCCGAGTTGTTAGTTTTATTCCTGTTTATCTTCTTCTCCTAAATCCAGATGTGTTTTTTTCTGTCTCTCTAGCATTTTCCATTGAAATGTTGGAAAAGGTTTCATTGGCACAGTCTGTCTGTGGTCTTTATTACCAGACAAACAGGAAGCAGAATCTCCTTCTGTTTCACAGCTCACTTTTTGTTGGACAAACTTTTGTTTTTCCTCCTTAGTATGTTCTGCATCAAAAATGATTTTGCCCCTCCAGGAAAGAATATTCTGAAGATACATGGGTACATCAGTTTGAATCACATGCCTACTTCACAAAATATCTGATTACTGGAATAAATTTACTCCTCTTCTCTGCCTCGTATACAGTGAGTAATCATTTTTTACAAATACTCTACTGTCTCCCACTTTTAGTAATTTGTCCTTCTGCCACAGAATCAACTCCTTCTGCATCCTTACTATTGGAGCATACACACAATGTGCCTTTTCAATAAACAACTCCTGCTGTGGAATACCAATCCAGTTGCTTATTTCTATTTTTATAAAATGAATACAGTCTGTTCTTCCAGCTTCTCTGGTACAGCAGAAAACCTCTGTTTACAATCAAATGTTTGAAACTTAACCTTGCCAACATTCATAAGGCCGAGGGTAAAGGTGCAAAAGTTTAAAATTTTGAGTGGAAATCCCATCGCTCTGAAATGTTGACACGTAACTTGCATTCATGATTTTGAGTGTCGCTGTTTACAGTTGGATCGCACTACAGTGGGTATTGGGAAAATTACCTTTTTCCTCACTGTAGTGCGATCTTGGAGTTAGAATATATAAGTAGCAGGGGATGTGGTGGGCACAGCCCCCAACATGGGGGGTGCAGGGGGGCTTGCCCCCCTGCCGAACAGTAAAAAAGTTTGTGATAATTGATCATTTTTTTTACAGAAGATGAACATTTCAGGAAATGCCGAATGTCAATTTTAGCTTTTCAAACATTCAACATTTTGAACAGTCATAAAAACAGATTTCATCTTTATTTTTCGACCATTCAAGTAAATGCTAATACGGGTTTTTCCTGCTTGCCCTGTCCTCTAATTCTATTTTTTTTTAAACATTTCTTCTTGAGCAGTGTTAAATTCAGTCATCCCTTTCTTCATTTCAACCTCAGATTTTTGCAGTTTTATCAGCACATAATGCTTCTTCCATTTTTTTCCAGCCTTTTGTTATTTGAGTTGATGTATTCCTTCAGTGTTTCATTTATTTTAATCAGCTCTGAGTACATTTGATTTATTTTTTTCTCTAGGTTACTGGAAGTGATGTCCTGTACCAAAGCTGCAGCTTGCACTGCTTTTTGCTGAACAGCTGCAGAATTATTACCAGTCAGTGTTTTTTCCTCATGTTTTATGACTGATTTTCTTTCACGTTCTCTGAGTTTTTTTTTTTTTTTTTTGCTGGCATCCAGGCATTGCACTTACTAGCCAGGTACTGAAATTTACCCAAATATGAATTTACTGGCTCTCTCTTCTGGGTTTCTGTTTTTTTACAATAGAAGAGCTGAAATTAAGCTGTTACTCAATGTTCAGCCATCTTGGAAGTCCAGTTAACAATATTATGAGCTTCAGATACACCACTTCACTTCAAAGGCAAATAAGATTTTTCCAAAACATATCTTTCTTTGGATTTCTTCTTAAGGGACTAACTTAAGCATAAGGGTTCCTCCTTTCCTCCCTCACTCATCACCTCCTGCACCACTTTGCTTGTTCACATGGGAAGTTCCATCCTCAAGATGATGAGGGTGGTGTTGAGTGCTGAAAGATGGGAGGATGTACATTGCTGGTATCACAGAAACATGAGTCTGTAAGAAGATGGAATAGGACTTGGAGGGGCTTGGATGTGCTTGGGTTATGTTCAGGATAGCTGCCCAATTCATTCCACTCTAGTTGTGTTTCTGGATTAAGTACTCAGAATATGGACAAGTACATGGGGAAGAAACAAAAAATACTAAAGGAAAAGGTCAATCTAGCTATATGGAATGCAAGTCTAGCAATTAAGACACAATATATGGCCTACAAGAGATGGAAGTAAGGAGGTGGGGAGGCAGAGAAAGGGACAGTATAACAATTCCAGCAATAGGAGATCAAAGGTAGTGGATGCAGCAAAAACACAGGCTGAAAATTATATTACAACTAAAATCAAATGATAACTTAATGATTAAGCATCAAGAGTTGATTATTGAAAATGAGTCGTTAAGAGGAATCAGGAAGGAGAGGAAAATACGTTTTTTTTAAACACATAGCAGAAATGAGGTAGGATTGACAGATATCACAGAACTATTGAGGCAAAGCAGAGAAGGAAAGATCACAGAAAACTGAGAAAAAGCAGTGGTACTGAGTAAATATTTTGCTTCGGTCATAACAAAAGAAACCCAGGGGATTCTACCATGCTTGAAGGAGACAGGGAAATTAGTGTAAAGACAGAAGGTAAGAGAAGGAGACAGTGGAAAGGGAACTGTCTGCCCTTAGGAAGTAAATATGAGACGGTCCCAATAGCAATTTCTCAGAATCTGACCAGTGTGCTGGTAGACTTCCAGCAGAGATTTTCAATAGATCAGTGCAGGTACAAAAGTGACTGCAGACTGGAGGCCAGTAAATGTGGTAGCCTTGTACAAGACAGAAGGAAGAAATGCCCAAACATCTATAGGCTTATTAGTTTAAGAACAGTAGCAGAGAAAGTCGGAGAAAATCCTGAGGGAAAGACTTGTAGTAAACCTAGAATGTAACAATCCTCAGGATGACAACCAACTTCAGTTAATGACTAGAAGGAGCTGTCATGCAAATCTGATTCAGTTTTACAACTGGGTTACACATAAACTTAACAATAAATGTAGTTGGATTTCCAAGATGGCTTCACATTGAGTAACAGCTTGTTTCTAGCTCTCCCAGAGTGAAAACAGAAACTCAGCAGAGAAAGCCAGTAGACTTGTGTTTGTGGGTAAATTTCAGTAACTGGCTAGTAAATGCACTGCCTAGATGCCAGGAATAAATAATTACAGAAGACCTGGAAAAAATAGGCTACAAAAAATGAGGAAGAAACGCTGACTGAAGAAAGTTCTGTAGCTGTTCAATAAAAAGCAATGCAACCTTCAGATGACTTATAGTAACCTACAGGAAGATATAAGACAACTGCATACAGACCTGGTTAAAATAAACAAAACATTGATGGAGTATATCAACACAAACACCAAAAGGCTGGAAGTGATGTCCTGCACCAAAGCTGCAGCTTGCACTGCTTTTTGCTGAACAGCTGCAGAAGTTTTGCCAGTCAGTGTTTTTTCCTCATGTTTTGTGATTGATTTTCTTTCAGGTTCTCTGATTTTTTTTTTTTTGTTGTTGTTGTTAGCATCCAGGCATTCCACTTACTAGCCAGTTACTGAAATTTACCTAAAATATGTGTTTACTGGCTCTCTCTTCTGGGTTTCTGTTTTTTACAATAAAAGAGCTGAAATTAAGCTGTTACTAAATGTTCAGCCATCTTGGAAGTCCAGGAAACAATATTATGAGCTTCAGATACATGTGGTTTTGTGGAGGGAAGGCAAACATTTGACAACATTAACAGAACATTGATGATCCAGAGGGGAGCAGAATGTAAGAAAATACCATTGTTTTTGGTGGGTCTTGATGCAGAGAAAGCATTTGACAGAGTAAGCTGGGACTTTATGAACAGGGCAATGGAAGCATTTGCATTTCCTCTAAAAAATTATAAGGTTGATTAGGCAAATATATGAGGGATTGGAGGTGAAAATAAAGTGGGTAGGGTCCTCTATGATAATTTCTGCTTGAGGAGAGGAACCAGGCAGGGGTGTCCCCTTTATTTGCATTATATTTAGAACCATTGGCAAAGAAAATAAGGGACGCAAAAATTCAAGGATATAATTGGTATGGTAGTCAAGAAAAGATGGCTTTATTTGCAGATGATATTATTTTGTACCTGACAAAACCAGAAAAAGACATTACAGTGTTGTAGAACATTTTGAGACAGTTTCAGATCTTTTTGGGATACAAAATTAATGTAGCTAAAACAAAGTCAATAGTGATAAATTATGTACCCACACATGAACTGGTTCAGGAATATCCATATTTATGGAGATGTGATAAAATGAAATATTTAGGAGTATGGATTAAAAATGATTCTAGTGTAGCAGCTAAAGATATGTGGGAAGAGACTAAACAAAAGATAATATAAAAGCTGAGAAAATGGAAGCTTTATTGTATATGGTTATGGATAGTAAGATACACGCAGTCAAAATGTTTTTAGTCCCTTTAGTCTTATGCACAAGTCAGGCATATTTTTATCAACCAGAGGAGAAGTTGTGGATAGCAATTAATAAAGAGTTTAAGGACTTTATATGGGAGGGGGAGACAGTAACAGTCAAGTGGGATAAGCTGATTCTTCCAGTAAAACATGGCGGATTAGGATTACCCAATTTGAAGGGGTAAGTCAAAGCTACACAGTTAAGGCTCCTAAACATAGCACAAGCAGAAAACTTATATTCAAAGTGGAAATGGATGATGTAGAAATGAGAGGAAGCTCAAGAAACAAGGAAAAGACTGGTATTTTGGATAATATTATATCCATAAAGTAGCAGAAAGTATTTCTAAGAGCTAAACCAACACGGAAATGGAGAAAGGAGATTCTGCCGATAGGGATGACTGCAGTTAGGGATACAGACAATAAGCAAGATGGGGCTGGAATTTATTGGAGAAAACTGGGAAAGGAACCCAGGTTTTGAGAGCAAATAACTGAAGAGGGAAAAATGATAGAATGGGAAGACGCCAAGAATTTATTTGGACTGCAGGTTAGAGATTGTCTTCCCTATCAGGGATTTATATTATAGTATAGGCAAAGAAAAAGAAATAGGGGGCTTCTAAATGAAAGATCAGCACTAGTAGAGTTTAAAATAGAATCTAGAAAAGAAGCTGCCATTAAAAAAGGAATAATTAGTAGAGCATATAAAATGTTGCATGATAATTATACAAATCAATCAGAGGAGGTTAGAAAGGATTGGGACGAGAGACTGGATAAACAATTCATAAAGAAACAATGGGAGGACATATGTATGTCTCCCAAATATCCAACAGAATCTAGAAGGTTTAGGATATTTGCCTGGAAATGTTTACATAGATATTTTTATACCCCAAGTAGATTCCAGAGAATTTTTCCTCAGGCAGACAGTAAGTGTTGTGGGTGTGAAGGGAAAAAAAGAGGTAATTGGGAACATGTTTTCTGGGAGTGTGGTGAGTTGGTGGACTTTAAAGATTCCTTGCGGGATGCACTGTCAGAAATACTGGGTGGGCAGATTGGTCTGACGAGAGAGAAGATTTTCTGAGCTGCGTTACAGAATTGGAGTTGCCTAGACATGGTAAGGCCTTGCTCTGTCTAATAATGGTGGCTGACCAAAAAAAGCAAATAGTAGAAAATGGAAATCAAAATCTAAACCAACTATATTAGAAGTAGTGAATATAGTAACAGAGATAAAACAATTGGAACTGATATCTTTAGAAAAGGGTAGGAGCAAAGTACATTGGAAAACATGGGGATTATGGGAACAATACATACAAGGGAGGAATGCAGTCTAAAAGGCGGCAGGACTTAAATGAGCTATGTAATGTTTGAGTGAGAAAGATTGGGTAGATTATAAGTGATATATAATGCTTGCAACTAAGAGTGCGTCAATATGGTTTGTGATGTGGAATGCTTGAGACTGGGATTGTGTTGGTGTGGTTTGTTTTCATATATATAAATGTATGATTGCCTATATAGTAACTGATGGTTTAATAAAGAAGTGTCTTGTTCAAAAAAGGCAGTAATTGAATTATTTATGTAATATTGCTTAAGTTATATGATATATAGCAATATGTGTGAGGTATAATGTTTGTTATGATAATATAGTTTGATTACTTTTATATGGATGTAAATTTGCCTGTGTCGCAAGTGATAATTCAGTAAAGGTGTTTGGAAAAAACAGTAAATGTAGTCTGCCTGGACTTCAGTAAGTTATTTCACTCAGTCCCATGCAGGCGACTGATATACAGTGGTTATAAAAAGTGTATACCATACCTCTCAACCTGGAAACATCAAAAATCTGGACAAAGGCCCATTGGACAAAGGCCTATGAAAAATAGGTACAAATCTGTATGCTGATTAGCATAAAATTTGCATGCATAAGTATGTAACTCCACCCACTCCGATGGAATTGTGGGATACCAACTTTCAAACGCAAACTGAAGAACAAACACCTAAAATATGACCCCAGGCCCTTTCCCTGTAATAAATGGTAACCATTTTTTTTGTTGTTGAAATGTGTATCGATGTTCACTGAGAAGGGAGAAGTTGATGAATGTGAAACTCAGTCACTGAAACAGCATTGAAACCCACATTCAAAGAAAATGCATCTGATAATTACCTTTGGGCTGTTTTCAAATCATAGGCCCTTGCACACAAAACATACATGTTCTTTGATATACCTACCTGACTGTATTAAATTATATTCCTTGTATAATACATCACACTTGTTAGAGCATGTTTTAAATTTATTATGATGAACATTTTTCAAGTAAGCAATGAAACAAAATGTATGAACCAATAATGACAAAACTGCCCAGTTCAGAACATTTTCATCATAAAAGTCTACTCAAACGTCTACAAAACACCAATATCAGTAAATGTGCACAATCTCTGTAAAAGTCGTCTAAATAATTCCACATTAAAGAGATCTATAACTAATGAAGAGGTAGCTGCTAGCAAACAATTTTATATTTCATTGTTTCATCTACAAATAAAGTGCCTGTTGCTCTTGATGAATAAATTGCCTATATTGCATTAAAAAAATAAGCTAGTAATACTGCAAGAGGGAATGGTGTGGATATATAGAAATCAACAGACATGGCTAGCACCTGACACTGCTGTTAAATGCACTGTCTGCTTCTTTTTTTAGAAAGCCTAGAGAAGCCTGTCAGATAACTATACCACACTGTTTATGCTTTATCTGCTTTAAAATTATAACTGTTCTTCTACATGTTGCAATACTCAATGGTCCAGGGATTTAAATTATATTATTTGTAGAACATGTATACTCTGGCTGATAGTGGTATACTATTTTTTTCTGACTTAATTCAATTTATCATAAACAAACAAGTATAATATTGTATAAATTAACATAAGCACACACATATGGACACACACAAGGTTACTTGTTTACTTAAAATTGTAAAACAAGAAACAGAACTACACAGGCCAAGCCTAGGTAACACTCTTGTGGTGACATTTCAATCAAATGAAAGCCAAAAAATACATAAAACTGAAACTTTAAAAACAACAGCATAAGCCCATTCATCTTGCCCAGCTCATATGGCTGATTAGGAACTCAAGCCAAACTAAATCAAACGAAGCTCTGCACACTTAGAGGGGAGCTTTTCATTATTTACTTAGCCAGTTGGAAATGATGACTGTAATTGCCCACTGTCACTCAAGCATGCAGAAGCTGCTGCAGGCTGGAAGAACTGTCAGAATCAAGCATTTGCCAATCCCCAGCAATGATAAAAGGCAAGACATGAGGTGCTTGGGCTCATAGCAAAATTTACCAATAAAACCACACAGAGCAGTATGCCCTCTAAGCTTCCACCAGCCTTTGCTTGTGGGATTTGCACAGGTCAGTCAATGATGTACAGAAATGCAGAATTAAACCGAGGTTCTCAATTTAAAAAAAGTCCCACAAAAAAACGTGCCCACTGCTAATAAAATGCAATGCATTTATGTCACTAAATTTAGCCACCAAGCCAAAGATGATCTGTTCGAAAACCCTCCTCATTACTGTTGGCTGTTAGTGACACCTTTCACTTAAGTCTAAATATCGTTTTGTTTCGCCATTAGAATTTTTTGTTTAGCTAGTATAACACACCACTTCTTTTATATATATATATATATATATATATATATATATATATATACACACATACATATTTGTTTTTCCCTAAAGAAGATACACTAAATAAAACATGTCGCAGCACTTAACGCTTCCCAACCATCCATGCCCAGCCTGATCTTGCAGGAGGACTATGCACAGAAGACACTTTCCGCTCACAGCTCACTCGTGTTAGCACCTGCCTCCGGATACCAGACCAGTACACCTTGCTTCACTGACAGCACTAGTTAATTCCAAACAGAAATTGGGAATAATAATTAAAAAATAAATAAAAAGGATACAACAGGCTTGACACAACAGACCACTGCCTTCCACGGGGATACTTGGCAAAAAAACAGACGAAACCGAATAAATAATTAATATATTGTTGCTCACCAGGTTATTGGTAGTAGCGAACCCAAAAGCAGGTACATGTGCAGACCTTTGACATACAAAACTTGTTTGTCCTTCAGTTTTAGAATGCCAGTAATCGACAGTGCAGTTAAGTGTATGTCTATCTATATAAAAAAAAAAAAAAACGCCAAAACGTATTACCGACTGACCCTTTAACTACTTCAGTTCGTGTTCGCACCTTTGTAGAAGCCAACTACCCCAACTTCCAGTAATTAATCCAGACCCAGTTTTTGTTCACTCATTCTTCCTATAAAATGTAAAGATGAAGATACTTACAGCTACGTGTCTTCTGTTACTGGATCTCAACTGTGATCAAACATAACAGTTGGAAGACCTGTCGACTCGACTGTGCTGAAAACTTTTATTCAATTTGTAAAAAAAAAAAAATAAGTAAATAAATTACTCAAGACTGAGTCTGTTGGTTTTCCTTATACATAAACAGTTTGCTGTGTATTTTGCAATGACACCGCCATGGCGTCCTCTTTGGTCGGTTGGCAGTGTCTGGCATCCACTGCAAGCTGTGAGTGGGCTGCAACCTGAATAACAAGTTAACCTTTTTTTTTTAACAAAACGAATGAACCAAGAACCAGACACAAAAATAAACTAATAAAAAGACTATTACCTGTTGCAGACTCAGTACAACATGAATTAAAATAATAAAATATCGGTCAACTAATAAATTCTGCAGCAAAAGTTTTAAAGAGTTAAGCGCTTTCATTCCAAACTCTGTAAGGAAGAAGTTCCATACAGAGAGTTTGGAATGAAAGCGCTTAGCTCTTTAAAAAGTTTTGCTGCGGAATTTATTGGCTGACAGATATATTTTATTTTAATTTGTGCTGTGCTGCAGTGGATAATAAGGTTTTTATTAACTTTTTTAACTCCTCCTGTCTCAAACAGGTAGTTAGACACTACCTAATGACACTGATGTCATCGTACACGCCCCCTGCACAATGATGTTGCAGGATATACTGCAATGTGCGATGATATCAACAGTAATAAAAAAATAATAAAAAAAAAAATCAGGATTTGAAGGGGCCACTCGTGAATTCGTGGCACCCCATTATCTTGCCCTCAAAACTGGGAAATACCGACTAATTCGGTATGGTTGAGAGGTATGGTGTATACACCCCTGTTAAAATGCCAGGTTTTTGTGATATAAAAAATGAGACCACAATAAATCATTTCAAAACTTTTCCCACCATTAATGTGACCTATAACCTATACAATTCAATTGAAAAACAAACAAATCTGTTAGGGGAAAAAAATATAAAAAATAAAAAAATGTACAATAAGCTGGTTGCACAAGTGTGCACACCCTTAAACTAATACTTTGTTGAAGCACCTTTTGATTTAATTACAGAATTCAGTCTTCTTGGGTACATTCCTGCCATCAGTTAAAGAGACTCTGATTAACCCCAAATAAAGTTCAGCTGTCCTAGTAGGATTTTATTGATATTTACTCAGTTGCCTGCTACAGCAAAACCATTGTTCACAGAGAGCTTAAAAAGCATCGAATGGATCTCATTGTTGAAAGGTATGAGTCAGGAGAAGGATACAAAAAAATTTCCACAACACTGAATATACCATAGAACACAGTGAAGACAGTCATCAAAAAGTGGAGAAAATATGGGACAACAGCAGAGTTGCAAAGAACTGGACGTCCCTCTAAAATTGATGAAAAGACAAGACGAAAACTTGTCAGGGAGGCTGCCAAGAGGCCCACAGCAACTCTGAAGGAGCTGCAGGAATTTCTGGCAAGTATTGGTTTTGTAACATACCAATTAAAAAAAAAATAAGACCGAAAATGTAGGAAAAGAACAAACATCAAGCATTGCTCTTCACTTTAACTTGTTATTTGCAGTGGAGGAAGCCCACAACCCCCAGACTTATATTTATCAACTCTGTGATCACCTTATCATGGTGAAAAGGGAATATTTCAAGAAATTGCAATCTCTGACTTTATATATGTAAGTCTGGATTTTTGTCCATTTGGTCTCCACATTAAGGGACTTGGTATTCTGAGTCACACTATTTCTGCCATCAAGCTAATGTAGATTAATACAGATACTAACCAGTATACAGTTGGAGTACTTTCTGTTCTTTCTGTATTCCTTTTCTCAGATTCATACTTTTATTTTGTGTTATTAGGCTATGTACATTTTAATAATGAATGGCTCTAGTTCTGCCAGTCACAGTGAATGAAAATTTGGTTAGACATGGACTTTATACTGCAACACCTGTAAGTATTGCAGTCTGTGTGGTGTTTGCTGGCATAGTAGAGCTGATAGTTAAAGCCTCAAAGTTGAAGCAGTTATAAAAATGCATATTCCTTTTATCTGTCTAGTACCATAATGGAGCTTTATTGCACTCTTTTATTCATTGATATGTACACTTTTAAGTATTTTTTATGCGGTTGGACTGTTTTCATATTTTTAGCATTTACTTGACAGCCAAGCCCTGGCAAATGTTTCATAATGTACTAGGGATGGGGTGGTGCCAGGCACATTCTTTTTACTTCAGTATTATCTCTATACCATCTGATAACTACATTTGTATTTCAGCACCTTTTTTTTGTCTTCAGTTATTCCTTCTCAAGGAAGAGTAGGAGATTGCTTCTGGGTAATGGCTAACTGTTTATGAAGATGTACAGATAACACTGTACTGTTAGACAGGCACAGACTCGACTGTAGTCTCATTCAGTGTTTATCTGATGAGTGTCTAAACAAACAGCCTTCACAAATATTTCCAGTGGCATTTATATTTAATTACTGTCTTGACAGACCTTCAATAGCTCATTGTTGATGCAGACAGCATGGCTCACATGGTGAGTCAGGCTTTTCCCTTTCTGTAGCATGCTGGCACAGATCGCTGAACAGAGAAGTTTTCTGTTATGGCAGGTGGCATCTTTTAACTGTTACACTCCCAGCACGTTATGGTCGAGAGTGTTCTGGGGAAGGTGACAGGTACTGTTGTGTATTTATTGATAGTTATTGCAGTATGCAAAGAGTTGGACTGATGCAATGTGCTGTTAAACTGTGTACTTTCTGTGCTTCTGGTGCACAGAAGATAGAATTCTTTAATCTCAAAAATGTGTATGTGTATCTCTCTCTCTCTCTCTCTCTGTGTATATATATATATATATATATATATATATATATATATATATATAGATATGTGTGTATATATATATATATATCTATATATATATATATATATATATATATATATCTATATATATATATATATATATATATATATATATAGTTCCCCTTCAAACCATTGAATGTTTAAAACATCGAAGTACAGATCATCGAGACCAGAACATCGAGTTTGAAAACATCGAAGGTTTGAAGGGGAAGAAAAAGGTAAGTGTAGGTGGGAGAATGTTTGTGTTTTTGCAAGGCACCAAGGTGCCCTGCATACTGTGTGTGTCTATGTGCCATCTGTGTGATGGCACTACAGATAGGGTATGAAAAATCTCCCGTTTAGTGCTTCTGCATATAGCACTAAACATTTTTTTGGTTACACTTGTAACTTTTGACGTTTCAAAATTCGATGTTCTGGTCTCGATGGTCTGAACTTCGATGTTTTGAAATTTCGATGGTTCGAAGTGGAACCATATATCATTTGGTTGTCTAAGCAGATGTTTGATGGGTGTAAAATTGCACAAATGTCAGAGAAGGGGAATATGCCCTTTCCCCAGTATTGTGCAATCTCAGAGTTCATCTATATAATTAGCAGGGGGTGTGAGAGGCGTGCGGTGGCTTGGTCCTTGCAAAAAGAGATGTTTTTTGTTTTTATTTTTAGTTTGAAGATTGCATTTGTCAAGGTTGTTTCCTGGAGCATCCATAATAGAGTGTTGGTATTTACTTTGTTGACATTTTGCTGTCAACATTTAGAAAATCGATGTACGAGTTACACGATGAGTGTAAGTATATCCATATACATATATATTTCTCGTGCTTCCAAGTCTGCTATGACAAGAAACCTCGGGTCTCACTAGGGCCACTTGCTTATCAAAATCAGTCAGAGAGGTTTACCTAGGCTGTCAGTCACCCTGAGCAATTGAGGACCCCCAAAAAAACTTGTATCAAGCTGAGGGTCAGGAAAAAAAGTCCATAGGCGTCTTGGTGATTGTAGCAATCAGATGTGCTTAATTGTTGCAAGTACCTTCTTGATAAAGCTGATGAAACACACTGACTGTCCTTTTCATTAAAAGGTCACCTTCTGGAACTTTGTTTTTCAACAGAAGTAGATTTGCATGCTTCTTCTTTTTTTTTTCACCACTAAATATGGAAGTACACCTACCACTCTCTTGCATTAATTATATGTGCAGACAGCAAGTAATTACATCATTAGATGAGTAGTTTCTAATTACCATTTATTATAATGTTAACATAACTGTAAAGTAATTAGTTAATTGCCGACTTGTTAAATAAACAGTTTGGCAAAAAACTAACTACCACAAAATGCTCTTTTGTGGAAATGAATGTTTTGAAAAAAAAAAATTGTCAGTGATATTTAATCAGCCACATCCATGATTGGCAACAGAGACTGCTGAAATATTTTTACCCTGTAGGAAATGCTCCTATAGGGACAGATCAGGAGCCACATGGAGCATACACTAAAATGACGATCGTGTCTCCTAACTGCTTTTGTCCTGGGGCAGCAACCTTTCCCCCCACCCCATGCTACGTCTCTGTTGCAGATGCTGCATTAATTTTCACACAAATGCACATGATCTTTAATGGTCCATGGTCTGGGGTCCAATCTCTGGTCACTGTCTGTGTGGTGTTTGCATGATCTGTCTGCATCTGTGTGGATTTCCTCTAGGCACACCAATTCTCTGCCCCCCCCCCAAAAAAAAAATGCTACTTGCATGACTAGTATAAACTGTAAATTTATGTATTGCATTCATTTTTACCCAGTGAGGATAAAATAATTTGGTGGCAGCTTCACACCAGAAACAGCCATTGAAATTCCACAAATACACAAGCTCCTCCCCTCCCACCAATTTTTATGGAACATATCCTAACTGCTCTATCTAAAGGTAAAATACCACCTCTATAGGTCTTAAAATATACCTGATTCATTAATAAACAGTGCCACAAACACTCCTCCTGTGAACTCCTCCTAAAACTATTCAGCCTAAGCATCGCTACAGGGTATGTTCAAGACGTATGGGAAATAGCTATTTTAAATAATGCCAGAAAGAGAGGCCTACCTCAGATCCTGTGAACCACAGACCTATCAGCCTAACAAGTCTAATTTGCAAAGCCATGGAATATATTATATCCGAGTTCATAAACTCTGATGTAAAAACTGTTATTGCTCTAAACCTGTAACAATATGGGTTTGTCAAAGGAAGATCATGATGACTTAATTTAGTAAATGTCTTCAAGAAAGCCAAAGCTATAGACAGCAGCTATGCATTTCATACAATGTACCTGGATTTGGATGAGGCTTTTGACAGTATTCTCCATGTTGGACAAGAAAAACTGTTAAAAGCTTCAAATGCAAATTTGTATTCATTAATGCAACATATTCATGGAAAACATTATATAGACCAAGATTCTTTGGGCCATTTGGAGAAAAAGAAGTGTGAAAATATAAAGAACAAAATCTAGAGATTTTTGAAAGGTATAAAAAAGAAACATGGACATGGGAAAGAAAGGGAGATCTGATATGGTTCTATATTTATACAAAGGAAAAAGCCAAACTAATCAATTAAAAAAACAGCTCCAAAGATACTTAAATAGAAATATAGGCAAAGGCATCCAGATGTGGAAAGTTTTACAATGCAAAAAATAAAATCACAAAGGGGGAATGTAGAACAGAAGATTAGTAAAGAAGAAGTTAAACAAATAGAAGCTGAAGTTATGGAATACCAGCAAAGTGAAGGATTTTGTGTAGAAAGTGTGACACAAGTTATGTCACAGCATAACGGAACAAGTCCCCAAAGTAAGGAGAAACAGGTGGAGTGGGAGACACCTCAAGAAATATGGACATGGGAAAGAAAAATAAATTTAAAATTATGTAATACTCATGCAAAGGAGAAAGCAAAACTAATAAATACTAAAGAAAAGCAGCACCAAAGATATTCAAAGAGAAATAGAGGCAAAGGCATCCAAATATGGAAGATTTTACAATACAAAAATAAGAAAACAAAGGGGAAAGTACAAAAGAGGATTAGTAATGGAGAAGTTTAAGAAAAAGAAATTGAAGTTATGGATTACCTGTGAAGTGAAGGATTAAGTGTAGAAAATCTAACTGTGGTAACATCACAGCATGATAGAACAGTGAATCCCCAAATTAAGAAGAAACCAGTGAAGCGGGAAGCATCTGATCAGTTGCCATATGAAGATACTTTGGAGCCTTCAGCAGGAAACCAGTATAAAAGTTCCACTCGAGTTGTACAGCAAGGGAAGGAACAGGATACTGTGGCAACTCTTATGCAGTCAATATTGTGGGGTGATGGTCCAGTGACTTCCCATATAAAAGAGCAGCAGATGGCACAGGAAGATGCTCTGGAACTTTCTGTAGAATGCCCACAGCAAATGGAGAACAAAGAATGTGCCCTTAGTTTAGAAGACAATGATCTAAGGGAAGAGCCGCTTGTTTTAATAGAGATGGATAGACATGTTAAGATCAATGAAAGAAATAACAAAAACCAAAAAAACACTGCTCCAGGGTAAAGTATCACCTCACAAAAAGTTGAAGTACAGACCACCACGACTATCAAAGCAAACCAGATGAGAGGCAGTAATAAATCCCAAGAAATATGCCTAAAAAACTTTCTTTTATTAAAAGTAGTAAGCGCTTTCACGTCTCTCAGGATGCTTCATCAGACTTAATATCAACTCATACTTTCAAAATTGCTTATATAACAGTAATGCACCTATAGGAACATAGTATCAAATGCATAACAATAAAAGACAATACTATTGGTGTATAGCTAATTCAAAACAGAAGCAAAAGGTTTCGAATATATACAAAATATATAAAACACAGTTATAAAAAACAATGTACAAAAAGCATATGCACAAAAAAAAACATATAAAGTCATACTAAATAAAATTACATAATAACTACTACATCATAATACATATATAAAAATATATAAAAAATATATATATTAGCGTCTAAATGGTTTATCTACTAAAAAAAGGTCTCAATGAAAGTTTGTCATTGAGGCCATGTCCCTTATCTGCTGCTAGTTTAATAATCCATTTAGCTTCCTCCTTTTCAGTACCATTCCTGATACTTCTTAGCCTCTCTGTAGCATATATATGTTCCAAAACCATAATGTTAAAGACATGTGTCGTATCATGTTGCAAAACATGATTAGCCAAAGCATTACTCTCATTCTCTCTATGAATAGCATAAACATGCTCCCTGATCCATTCCCTAAGTGTCCTATTGGTCTTGCCAACATAAAAACATTGGCATTTTGTACAAAAACCAAGGTAGACTACATTCCTAGACTTACAGTCTGCATAGTGACTAAACTCATATCTTACGCCAGTATGTGGATGCATAAATATGTTTGAATTCATGATAATGATTACAATTATGACAGGCATATGTTCCCTTCCTTTGAGAGGTAATTTTATTTATACCTTTCCTTTCATAGCAAAGAAGTCTTTTAAGTGACTTGGTATTTCTATAACTAAAACCAGGATCAGTGCCTACTAAGCTCTTAATATTATCATCTAGCTGTAGAATTCCCCAATGTTTCTTAGTAATATTTACAACAGAACTATTGTTGTTAGTATAGGGGATAACTACCCTTCTCTTTTCTTGTCCTTTCTTTTCTCGTTGTATTCGTAATGAATTGTTCCTCTTAATATAAGGTAGACCTGCTTCATTACATTCAACTTCATGTAACCTTATAAGGTCTCTTCTATGATAGCCCCTCTCTATAAACTCTTGTTCCATACCTATAATGGCCTCAGAGAACATGGAGGCATTGCTTATTAACCGAGAGTAGCGCACAGCCTGATTCTTAATAATGTTCTTATGTATGTGTGGGGGGTGCATGCTATCTCTATGCAAAATAGCATTCTTCCTACAGGGTTTTCTACAAATCTCTGTTGTTAACATCTCATTATCCTTACTTAGTAATACATCTAGAAACTCAATCCTTCTCTGTGAAACAATACTAGTCAGCATCAAGAACGTCGTAGTGCCATTTATATATGTAATAAAATTTTCCAAGCTTTCTAGATCACCTCCCCAAATCAGAAAGATATCATCCACAAACCTCTTGTAGTATTTAATATACTTAGAGTATGTAATATCTTCTAATATATAAGTAGACTCCCAATATGCCAATACTAGATTGGCATAAGAGTTGGCACACGATGTGCCCATCGCTACTCCTGTTGTCTGAAGGTAGTAGCCACTATCAAAAGTGAAAACATTATTCCTAAGAACTAGTTCCAACAGCATAGTAATTCTCATGATCTGATTATTATTCAAACCTTTACATCATAGATACAGTCTAAGAAAATCCACACCTACATCATTAGGTATGCTGGTAAATAAAGATGTAACATCTAATGTTACCATATAATCTGAATCTTTTAGCTTATTACCAGAATTATATGGTGCTAATGTTTCTAAAAACTGTTGAGTATCACGTAAGACTGAATCTGTAGAGTCTACTATAGGTCTCAATTGTTTCTCCAAGTAAATTGACATACTCTCAGTCAACCAGCCTCTGCCAGAGACTATTGGTCTTAATGGAGGTTTGTCCAGGGCTTTATGTATTTTTGGGAGACCTCTAAACATAGGTACTAAAGGCTTTTCAATTAAAAAATACCTATATAGATCTTCATCTATAATATTACATATCAGCATGTCATACAAATCAGCATGTACTGTTCTAATTAATTTGTCTAAATCAGACATAGTAAGTTTCATATAAGTAGTACTATCTGCTAACATTTCAGCAATAGTGGTGTCATAATAACTTTTATCCAATAATACAGTAGCACTCCCTTTATCCACTGGTCTTCTTACTACATCAACATTATCTTGCAGCTTTTTCAAAGCTAATTTCTCCTCTTTTGTTAAATTAAAGAATTCAGGTTTCATCCTATTGTTTTCAAATTGCATTAAAAAATCATTAGTACATGCTTTCTCAAAACATTCAAGTAAAGGATATAAAACAGGTATGTAAACTGAAGGTTTCTTAAATAGAGAAACATTAGTATTATTTATTGTACTATTGCCAAATTGCAGAGCTAGTGCAACATTCCTAGTAAAACATTTGATATCAACAATCAAACTACTCACATCCACACCTTGTGAAGGAATAAAAGACAAGCCCCTATTCAAAACTGATTTTTCACATTCTGATAATACATACTGTGATAAGTTAATAACTAAGTCCGCTGTACTGGTCTCAATGACTTCCTCTGAAACTCGAGTTGTCCTTCCAATGTTTTCCTCTTCCTCCCCTTGTGTTGTGGGCTCCACACCTGTTTGTTGTCTGCTCGAAACGGTAAGGGAAAATGGAGATGGTTAACCTCATTGTCTCCTAGTTGAATGCGCTGTCCATCAGTTTGTGTTGTTTTACTCCGCACTACCTGCTCACCGGTGGCCTCAGAGTTAGATTTCTCAGTCGCAACTGGCAGAGAAGGTCGCAAATCCAATTGCTGTTCTATATCAGCTATACTGGCAGGAAAAGGAATCGAATCACTGGAAGTAGAGGGAACCAAAAGAGCGGAACGCTCAGTAGATGGATTCACAATGCTGGTATTGGTTACACTGTTAATGGACCGAGTGGATTCCCTCGGCCAAGAAAATACATTCCCTCAGGAAAAATCAGAGCAATCTCTTTCTAATTTTCTTTTCTTGGCCAGAAGTAACTTATTATCAAGAGCTGATAGGGTAGTCGCTATGTCAGTAAGGAAATTATCTTTTTGTACATCTGTGAGAATAGATGTTAATTGTTTATCTAAGACTAACACCTCTTGGTGAAGTTCCTCTTCTATACTCTGATATTGTTCAATGAGGAGCTTCATATATCCATGGCTAGTCTCTAGATTTAGTTGCTGCCATTTGGATAGCAGCTCAGGATAAGTTGACCCAAAGGTAGGCATCTTCAATATCCGGAGCCCTCTGGGAACAATCTTAAATTTCATACATGCTTCCATATGTCTTTTCTGCCACTGGGCATTTTTGATCTTACTTAAAACATCTTCTAATCTCCTCATTAATTGTAAGGCATCAACATGTAATGTTGAATCTTTCTGTGTAGATGCTGTTTTTGTACATTGGTTTTTATAGCTATGTGTTTGATATATTTTGTATATATTCTAAGCCTTTTGCTTTTGTTTTGAATTAGCTATACACCAATAGTATTGTCTTTTATTGTTATGCATTTGATACTATGTTCCTATAGGTGCATTACTGTTATATAAGCAATTTTGAAAGTATGAGTTGATATTAAGTCTGATGAAGCGTCCTGAGAGACGTGAAAGCACTTACTACTTTTAATAAAAGCATGTTTTTTTAGCATCTTTCTTGGGATTTATTACTGCCTCTCATCTGGTTTGCTTTGATTGTCGTGGTGCATCTACCTCTTATTTGGTCTGTACTTCAACAATGAAAGAAATAGATTACAGAAGGTCAGTAAGACCCAAAATGTTAGAAGTTTGATAAAACAAATGAACACAGTAATCAAGACTGTTCACAGAAATTCATGCAATATAACAGATGTAAACAGGATATGTTACTGTGCGGTTAAATTAATAACAGATAATGTTTTACCACAAAAACACAAGGCAGTAAAGGAAAGGAAG
Organism: Protopterus annectens; assembly: GCF_019279795.1. Classification (NCBI taxonomy): domain Eukaryota; kingdom Metazoa; phylum Chordata; order Ceratodontiformes; family Protopteridae; genus Protopterus; species Protopterus annectens. The sequence continues at coordinate 718,584,167 of NC_056727.1, read as the reverse complement.
GAGAGAAATCAAATGCCATCATGAAAGTATCGAATAGAGAAAACTATAAAGCAATTAAGACAAGTCCCAGAATTCACAAAGCTCCATGCAAGAATATGACTATTCTTGCACGGAGTGGTTCGTGTCCATTTAGAACAGCAGCGCACCTTGCATATGCATGAAGGTGCACTGCTGTTTAATCTACATGGACACGAACCGTGAATGAGTGCAGAGGGTATGTCTGAGTACTGCATGGACACTAAACACGCACCCTGCACTCAGAAAGTGCTATACGGCACTTTCTAAGCCAAACTGGCATAATATTAGTGCTTTGCTCTAACATTATGCCAGTATTTCACTGTCTGCAGACACTGAAATAAAAATGGCAATAAGAAAGCAATGCAGGGGGTGTGTTACAAGTTCTGTGACACACCCCCTGCATTGTTGAAGTGCCATACAACACTTTTGTAACCTGCTAAAGCAAGAAATGTGTGCAAATTATAGATAAAGCCCCTAAAAGTGAAAAAGCACAAACATAGCCCCACAAACATAGAAAGGTGATAGAGAACAGGTCATGCATTAGTAAAGACAGTGTAATGGTTAGAGTTGCAGCTTTATATGCAGGTGTACACGGTTTGAGTCCCAAGACAAGCAACTTATTTTCACCTAAAGTAATTCCAATCCCTCCGTGCCACACGCTCCAGGGCCCTAACTCTCATTGCCACAATAAACAGACCATGCTGGAGTAACAGGTTCTTAACCCAGAGACTTCCCATACTCTGTAACAAACTTCCCATTCACATCAAGCAGAGCACTTCACTGGGCCTCTTTAAGAGAAATCTTGATGAGTGGATGGGCAATAGGAAGTTCACCCCGGGGATCACTTCAGTGGCCTTACTTGACAGGGGCACTGGGGACTAACTTTGGGCAGCATGATGCCAGGGAATCTTCTTGAGCTAGGCTTATATAGGTTCCAGGGCCTTTAGCCTAGTACACACCTATAAACCATGAATTATGTAAGTGTAGAAGTCTGAAAGCAAATGTATACCAATATCCCCTTACAGCAGTACATGTTAACAAAGGCACAAATGATGGGGGGAATAAATACTACAGTAGGGACACGCCTGAAAAATTGCCCTCACACACCTAGAAAGTTGATAGATAATTGGATATGTATTAGCAGGAGTCCCCGAAGAATAGAAGCCTGAAAGCCAAATCAGTGCTGATATGTCATGATTGCAGTCCTACGTAGTTGTTAGAACACCACAATATGCACCCATGTAACCTAATAATATAATAATAATATATAACTTTTTTATAATCTCGGAGTTGGTATATTTAAGTAGGGGGTGTGGGGGGCACAACCTCTCACATCGGGGGTGGGGGGCAAAGCCCCCCACTTTATGTAATGTTTTTTTTCTTTTTTGGAACAGCGATTTTTTTTTTCTTGGGGAAAAAAATCGCTGTTCTAAGTGTTCGGGATTGTAAGCTTTCGTTTACATGGGGTCGATAAATCAGCATTTTTTTTTAAGCATTTGCTGATTTAATATAGACCCTATATATACATATTTATGAAAAAGTAGAGTCATACCATATTTCTTTGCAAATAAGACCTAACCAGAGAATAAGGCCTAGCATGGTTTTCCAGGGTGGTCATGATATAAGCCCTACCCCAAAAATAAGCCCCAGTTAAGATCGTCAACAACACACGATGGATGTGTTAAATTATAAAATAATATTATTGACACCTGTTGACTGAGGTTATCACACTCTGCTCATCAGTTTTAGACCATTCGGACACCCAACTTCTCTTTGCAGACAGTCATAAGATTCTTTCCCAGGGAGTGCTCCACGATTCTTACTTTAACCCTAATCCTCGCTCACACTTGACATTTGAGATCCTTGGCCCATAAACACTGGCAAGTGTACTTTGATTGGTCAACATACAGACGTCACACGTAAAACGTGTGCACTTGATAACAAACAGGTGTGGTTGTGCCTTCTTAACTGTCGGCATTTTTGTTGCCACTCCTGTCTTGTAAGTCTTCAATTAACCCTCCCCCCAGACAAGATGAGTGCAAAAAGAAAGAACTATTTCATTGAGTACATGAAAGGAATCATGGAGGATTCCCTGGGAAAGAATCTGATGGCTTTCTGCAAAGAGAAGAAGTTGGATCTCTGAACAGATCAAAAATGGCACGCAGAGTATGATAACCTTGTCAACAGGTGGACGAGGGAAATGCTAAGAAGTGTAAGTGTGGATCAGGTCAGCAACCATTATTTCCTGAGTTGGAAGACATCATCTGTGAATGGATTGCTAACAGGAGAGCAGAGGTTTTGGTTGTGCACAGTTAGAAATATCCACAGAAAAATTCAAAGCATCACAACATTGGCTGGATGGCTTCCTTCGGCAATATGAACTGTCTCTAAGAAGACTGACAACACTGTTCAAGCTGGAAGATACTGAAGTTATTAAACATGCACTTGCATTCAAGTCCTTTGTTGATGGCATCAACTTTTCTAAATACCAACTCTCCAACACAGTTGCTATGGACGAAACTGCAGTGTTCATGGGCCAAGGATCTCAAACAACAATTGATCAGAGGAATGCCTCGTCAATCTACATTCCCTCCACTGGTTATGAAAGTGCACGTGTTTCCTGTATTTTGGCAGTTCATTTAGATGGAAAGAAAACCCCGTCTCTAATCATTAATAAGGGCAAGAAAGATAAGATTGAACGTGTTTTGGGCATTTACATTCTTGAAACCAAAAAATCCTGGTGCATACAGTTATAAGGAAGTGGGTTGATGTAATGCTGCCACTTGTTTTGCGAGGTGGAAAAAGAGGTCTGCTTGTCTGGGATTCAGCCAGCACTCACTGTGCTAAAGAAATGAAGAACTTCCTTGCACAGAGAAGAATAGATCAAATAATGATTCCCGCAGGAATGACTGCCTATCTCCAGACTCTTGATATTGCAATAAACAAGCCATTCAAGGACCATTTGCATATGGAATTCAATGACTACATTGAAAACAGAATGGAGAGAAATCAACATTGAAATTTTGTGAAGCCTAGCCTGCAACAGGTCATGACTTGGGTGAAGAATTCATGGGATAAAATCACTGACAGCTGTGTTGCCAATGCACTACCAGCAGGCTACCTGGACAAGCAATGCTCATTTAAGGAGAACTCTATTGCTAGGCATGACAGATTGGGGCCAATGGTTCTACAGGAAATGGAGTCGCAAGAAATTCGGGCTGGAATTTGGGGGTTGGAGACTTATGACAATGTTCCAGAAGAAGATGACATGACTGTATTTGAATAACCTTTCCATTATGGGGGCAACAGAATGGATTGCTTTTGCTTTCAGCTGCCAGTAAGCTCTTGTCAGTTTTTTGACTTTATTCATCATCATCATCTTTCAGCTGTTCCCGTTAGGGGTTGCCACAGCGGATCATCTGTTTCCATTTCTTCCTGTCCTCTGCATCTTGCTCTGTCACACCATCCACCTGCATGTCTTCTCTCACCACATCCATAAACCTTATCTTAGGCCTTCCTCTTTTCCTGTTACCTGGTAGCTTCATCCTTAGCATCTTTTTCCCAATATACTCAGCATCCCTCCTCAGCACATGTCCAAACCAATGTAATCTTGCCTCTCTGGCTTTGTCTCCAAACCTTCCAACCTGGGCTGACCCTCTAATATACTTATTCCTAATCCTGTCTACCCTTGTCACACCCAGTGCAAACCTTAACATCTTTAACTCTGCCACATCCAGCTCTAACTCCTGCCTTTTTGTCAGTGCCACTGTCTCCAACCCATATAACATAGCTGGTATCACTACCCTCTTGTAGACCTTCCCTTTCACTCTTACTGGTACTCGTCTGTCACAAATAACTCCTGACACTCTTCTCCACCCTTTCCATCCTGCCTGTACTCTCTTCTTCACCTCTCTTCCACACTCACCATTACTTGTAATATTTCACTATCAAGGGCTAATTACGAAGTAAGGCCACTAGTTCCCAGACTTCATTTTTATGACTTTCCATCATTCTTCTCTTATTGTTTGGGTAAGGAATAAAGAAAAAGTGGCAGTTATTCACTTGTTTTGTTCCTTTCCTCCAATACACATGTATTGAGATTCTTCCTGCACTTTCTGTTAAGCATGAAATATTGCACTGTGAAAGCCAAGGTGTAGATATTCTGAAGTTGAAATGTTTGTTGCACTGTTTATGTAGAATTCTCACACAGCTGTTAATGCATTACCTAGAACTGTTGTCCAGTAACAGAAAAGTACCAAATCAGTTTCAGTTTGTGTACATGAATAAATGTCGATTTGTGTACATGAATAACTGTTGATTTTTGTACATGAATAAATTAATAAATGTAGATTGCTGTACAGGGGGAGGTAAATAAGGCATCCCCTGATAATAAGCCCTAATGCGTATTTTGGTGGGGGAAAATTATAAGACCCGGTCTTATTTTCAGGGAAGTACGGTAATATAGATATACATATATAAAAATATAAAGAAAGGAAAGTATATATATATATATATATATATATATATATATATATATATATATATATATATATAAATAACATGTGGTACAGTTATACCTCAGAACCATCCCTCTCAACCTGTTAGTGCAAGAAACCTGTACAAAGGCTGTAAAAGTGGGGTGGGCCACATATAGGGACATGTTTCAAATAATGCTGTTACAAATGAAGAGGTTTGCTACAACAACAGGGTGCATTTCAGCAGGCAATTACTGAAGGATATGAGGATAGAAACTGAAATGTTATGTCATTATTTACTGACATAAATCCTTGGATCATCACAGTGATTTACCAGACAAATACAAATAAATTGTGGAACTGAACAAAAGTATGGTCCAAACATCCGGACATTCTGTGACAATCTTGGCAGTGGAGGGGTATGCTCAGAACCCCTTATGCAATGAATCTGGACCAAGCTGGACAAAGTGGGGGGACAAAGGCCTGAAAATAGGGACATATCCAAAATACGTCAGTAGATAAGCTGAGAAAGTTGATGTAGTAACACTGTATGTCCTAATATATATTGACTGAAATATCACAATTCCAGGACTCAATTGCTTCTCATTAGTTAGTGACCTCAATCCCCACATCATCCCACGGATCTGTCAGGAATACACAACAGTTATGGGGTCCAGACCAAAGATATTGGTCAGACAACTGGACATCCTACGAATATGTGGACATAACACAACATTAGGGAAACTACACTGAGATACCAAGCAATGTCCAAACTAAAATCAGACTGACATAATACTACCCAGGTCCAGCTCTGGGGCTGTACATGTGCATTAGCAAATATAACAGTTATTACAGGGATGTAACACTAGTGAAAAACAGACACTCGTGTGAAAGAGCATACCCCCAAACAATTGCACCACAGTCACAGCAACATACCAGTAAGTAAACTGAACATGACAGTATAATGACTGTGTGAGCAACAAAATCCCGTTTGCCACTCACACATTACCCCTATATATACTGCCCCAAGTCACAGTGTAGTGGGAATCTTGAGGTGTTATGGGACATGTCACGGTCTTCATGTACAAACATATACAGGTGATAGGAAGCCAGAAACTGGAGCAGCATGCACAGTCAGATAGAAAGGGCCCATGACACTCATATGTACCCCCTCCCTACACAACCCAAATAACATGTACACACTACACTGCTACACAATCCTGACAGTCTTTTAACAATGGGCAGACATACATAGACCTCTCAAATGTAGTTTCCCACAGAATGTATAGGCACAGGACTCATATTTATGGCCACTTCCTTGTTACATGTCTGGGGGTCTATGACATCACTGGGATGGTAGCAGGAATGAATGCAATAAGAAATAATACTACATACCTCTGAACCTCTTAGTGCATGACATCTGGACAAAGCCTGACATAATTGGGGGAAAGAGGCCCAAACACAGGGGTATATTGGACATATTGCTGTTATGAATGTAGACAGTTGCTGGTGTTACCAGCTTTCTTGCAACATATCTTTTCTGAGGGATATGAAGTCAGTAACACCAATGGATGTTAGCATTTACTGACTGCATTCCGAAGGGTATCCTACTGATTAGCCAAGGACAACAACTGTCTGGGAACCAGACCAAACATATGAGCCATGCATCTAGACAGTGTCTAGGCCTTTGGACAGTGCAGAGGTATGACTGCAGTGATGTAACAGAATGGAAATCTCCTGACAGCTGCCAAACATGTCACGCAGCACCTTATGAAGCACAGTACGACCAACATGACACTCCCCCACATCACCTCTGGGCAATTACCCATGTATATTCAAATATAGCATGCACAATAGGGATGGAACTGTAGTGAAAAGCATAGTGGTGCAGAAATGTCCACCCGAAAACATTTGCACCACAGTCACAGCATTTTATCAGTAACCAAAATAAACTCTAGATAGAATGACTGTCTGAACAAACATATCCTGTTTGCCAGTCACACACTACACCAACATATACTAGCCCAATTCACAGTTTACTGGGAATCCAGAGGTGTTACAGGACATTTCACAGTCAGCCCCTACAAGCATACAGACCTTATAGACCACCAGCAGCTGTAGCAGCATGCAGAGTCAGATAGGTAAAGGATGTATGGCACTGACATCTGCTACTCTCCCTACCCAGCCCAAGAAATATTTACACACAACACTGCTACACAATCTTGGCAGTCTTTTCACAATGGCCAGACATGCATAACTGTCATATGTACAGATTTCCACAGAATTACCAGGGTGTAGAACCATAATCCTGGCTACCACTGCATACCATGGCCAGGAGTGTGCCAGGTCACTGACATGATAACTGGAGTGCAGTTCATAATTAATGATATGCCATACCTCTGCACCTCATAGTGCAGGACATCTGGACAATGCATGACATACTTGTGGGATAGGGGGCTGGAAAGAGGGACATATCACACATGATGGTGTTACAGACTGAAACAGTAGCTGGTGTTACATGTGTTGTTGTAACATAACATCCCTGAAGGATATGATGTCTGGAACACCAATGGATGTCAACAGTTATTGACTACAATCATCACATTATCCTACCAACCCCACAAAACAGATGTTGTTCGAGGAACAGACCAAGCATAACAGGCAAACATCTGGCCAGTCTGTGGACAGCATGCCAGTTGAGAGGTATGTCAGAGGCATATCACTTATCACTGTCAGATGCCAAGTCACCCAGTAAATGCATGTCCAGACAAACTCTGTCAATCTAACAACCCTTCCTGTGTATATAACAGCACTAATGACATAAACCTGTACCCAATTCTGGAGCTTTGTCCCCCATGTTGTTGGGCTGTCTCCACATGTCCTGTCCTTTAAGGTATTTCCACCTACTGTCTGTGAAGCTGTAGCCCCCACACCTCCATAATGTCCCCCACACAGGCAAGGAAAATGGGCAAGGCCCACATGAAGGGCATCCCATATGTTGGAACTAGCTGCAGTGTCCAGACTCACACCACAATACTATATGGGCACCTACATAGCTTTATGGCTTCAGCAATACCCAACAGGACAGCATCAACCCCCTCAAGGTAGGCTGAATGCCCGTGGTGGACAGCAGCAATACAGAACTACCATTGTAGGTGGAAATAATCACAGGATGGGCCAAGAAGGAACAAGTGCCTCACTGGAAGCCATGTCACCTTGTTCTGCACAAGCAAATAAGGTCACAGGTGATATACCCTAAAGCTGTCTTTGAGTGCAAACTGGAGACATCCACCAAGGCCAATCACTAGGCCTTCCAGATGTGTGTCTGCAATTCCAGAGGCAACACACATATCTGCTCTGTAGTGGTGGTCAGTAACACCACATACACATATGCCATGGATATAGGCAACCGGCTGCAGACAGGTGTAGTGTAAACATCATCCCCCTGTCCCCCCCATAGGTACACATGTGCATGTACAGCACCTGCGCTCTCCCCTCATGATCAGGAATCAGCTCTGTAATGCTCTCTCAAATACAACATATAGAGGTCTCCATAGGCCTGATACCATTCTTGGCTGCATCCAACATGAACATAGGCATGGGCTCTCAGACCCATTCTGCAGTGTAGTCAAGCACAGCCTGAGCACTGGTGTCATCCCATCTGCACAGAGGACAGACAGAAAGCTGATAGAAAACAGGTTATGCATTAACATTCAGAAGAATACAAGTCTGAAACCGAAATGTATGCCATTATGTCATGACAGCAGTTCTCAATAACATGGCCAAAAACCTCAATACTTTCCATTTAATATAGTAATATAATATTAATATCCAATAGGTGAGAAATAAAAATATACAGCTCAAATCTACAAACCGAGATGGTGTAGTAGTCAGAGTCCCAGCTTTACATGCAGGCATACATGGTTCAAGTAATACAACAGGCAATCCAAATTTACATGGGAAAGCAGCGTTAAAAGTGCAATGTTCATATTAAAATATGTGGCAAGTTATTTTTGTCACCTAGGGTAGTGTAGCTGGTGTAAAATGGATGTGTGAGTGCATATAACACATGAAAACACCCATGTATACACGTCCCATACAGTATAGTTACACCCCTTGCTACTGTAGTAAAAACACATACAGCCATGCCATGTAATGGAAATCATATACACTTAGTAAATTAAGTCATTAGTGTGTTATATTATGAGAATGAACTGTAAGCGATGGTTAGCAATGCTCATCTATGCTTAGCAGGTTTAACAACACATTTCTGTTTTCCTCACCCCTCCCTCTGGGGTTTCAGTGTCCATATTCACCTCTGAATTCTGTACAAATGCACAGCTGTTTCTGTATAAGGAATGGACAGCTATGGACCTTCTGTACACCCATCCTGCACATCTGTAGCTATCTTTCATATTGTTGTTCCCTCTCTGTGCCCCTTTTCCACCACTTTCCTATCATCCCGTTCTCTTTTCTTTTAAAGAATTAGTGTGGGTGTAAGCATGAGTAAGAGCAACAAAATTACCAGCCCTGCCAGGACTTGAACCCAAGGCCCTGCACACCATTGTCAGAGCAATGTACCACTAAACCAATTGAGCTGTAGGGATTGTTGATGCTTTTACCAACATATGCTCATTCAACAGAAAGGAAAAGATTCCACAGAATCAGTCAGGTTTTGTATTTATACATATACACGTATATATATATATATATATATATATATATATATATATATATATATATATATATGGAGATGCATATATACATGTGTATATGTATAAATACATGTATATATGTATGGAGATGCATATATATGGACAAATATATACATAATATAAATAGTTATATCTGGTCTACTTTAGATCGATGAAAAGTCAAAATGTCGAACGCTCACATGAACGTAAATGCAGGAGCTCTATGTTTATTTTTTGGATCACAGTACAGTGAGGATTGGAACATTTGCCCTTTCCTCACTTTAGTGCGATCTTGGAGTTGGAATATATATTTAGTGAGGGGTGTGGAGGGCACGGCCATCCACAATAGCGATTTTGAATTTCTGCATTTACGCTCATGTGAGCATTCGACATTTTGATTTTTCGTCTATATAATACAGACCCGTGATATACATATACAATATACAATAGACACATATACATATAAAATAAATGTGTATATATATATATATATATATATATATATATATATATATATATATATATATATATATATAAATGAGAACCTATACAGATATAGAAAAACATATATATATATATATATATATATATATATATATATATATATATATATTCTCATAACATGCAGTGGAGTCATACCTCAGAACCATACCTACCAACCCCTTACTGCAAGAAATCTGGACCAAGGCTGTCCAGATGGGGGGACAATGGGACGAAACTAAGGACATATTTCAAATATCGCTCTTATAAATGTAGAATGTTGCCAGAGTGACAGGGTTTGTTTCAGCATACATGTTCTAAAGGATGTGAGTTAAACATTCATGTTCTGAAAGATGTGAGTTCTGAAACTGAAATGTATGTCATCATTTACTGTCAGAAATCCTCAGATCCTCACAGTGATTTACCAGGGATATGAAAATAATGCATCTGTGGAACAGACCAGAAATATGAGCAATAAACCTGGATGCACTGCAACAATCCAGACAGTCTCAAGGTAGGCTCAGAACCCCTTAGTGCAACAAACCTGGGCCAGGCCTGACAAATTGGGGGGGGTGGGGAGCCATGGAAATAGGGACATATTTGAAATACTGGAGAAGATAAGCTGACACAGTTGCTGCAGTAACACCCTCATGTCTTCCCTAACATGTATAGATCCATAGGTGTTTACTAAGTTAATAACCACAAGGACCTTTTTAAGCCTAGCCATGCAGCCTAAATCTCTGACAAGTTCTGATTTGTGTGTTAAAAATGATGATTCTGACTCCATACTAATATCCTGCAGTCAGACAAACTGAGCAACCATTTTCTGTTTTAAATAGTAGCCTCATTTTTTTTAACACTGGCACTCCTTTAACTCACTCAAGCTTAAAATGCCTTTTTTGTATACTTCTAGTTCACACCCATACTGCCTTATGGCATCCAAAACCTTTTTGGGGCTGCCTTCTTTAACTAATTGACTTACTAGCTAATAAAAGGCAGTATTAGAAAGGGCAAGGAGTTATTAATAAAAATGAAACTACAATTGTTATTCTATGATGCCCTGCTGCTAGGTTGACTGAAATAGCACAAGTCCAACAATCAGTTACTTCCCACTAGTTAGTGACTGAAATCCTCACATCAGCCCACTGCTGTGTCAGAAATACACAACACTTATGGGGGCTAGGCAACACTATGTCCTACAAATATCTGGACATAACCACATTAGGGAAAACTACACTCAGTTGCTAAGCATGTCACCAAGCACTGTCCAAACTGCAGTCAGACTGACACAACACTAACCCAAATTTGCTAGGGGGAATTACACATGTATTGGCAAATATATCAGGCACTACAGGGATGTCACAGCACTGACAATCAGACACCAGTGTGAAAGTGCACACCCACAATCAATTCAATCATAGTCACAGTGACATACCAGTAAGCCAAAGGAACAGTACAGTATAAGGACTTTGTTAACAAAAACATCTCAACATGTTTGCCACTCACACACTATCTCCACATATTCTGGCCAAATTCACAGTGTACTATGACGCCTGTCTGTGGTATGGGACATGTCTCAGTCTGCCTGTACAAACATATACAGCCGATAGACCACCAGAAACAGAAGCAGCATGCACAGGCAGATAGAAAAGGAGCCATAACACAAACATCCACGCCTTTCCCTACACAGGTCAAATAACATTGACACAATACACTGCTATACAGTCCTGAAAGTCTGTCAACAATTGCCGGAAATACACAGACCTCCCAACTGTACAGAGTCCCACAGAATGTCCAGGTTTCCCCCTCATATATAAGGCCTCTTCCACATAACATGTCTGGCAGTCTGATACATCACTGGGATAATGTCAGGAATGTAGGCACTAAATAATCATATACCATACCTATCAACCTCTTACTGCATGACATCTGGACAAAGCCTGACATAATTGTGGGACAGAGGCCCAAAACAGGGGCATATTTGAAATATTGCTGTTATAAACTGATAATGTTGCTGTTGTAACAAAGTTAGTTGTAACATATCTTTTCTGAGGGATATGAAGTCAGAAACACAAATGGATCCTAGCAGTTACTGACTGCAATCCCCAGAGTATGCTACTGATTTTCCAAAGACAAAAAATATCTGAGGAACACACCACACATAGGAGTCCAAATTCCAGCCATTTTGTAGATAGCACCACAGGTGAGAGTTGTGTCAAACACATAACACTGTCAGAGTTAAAATCACCCAGGAACTCCATGTCCACACAAACCCTGTTAGACTAGCATTATTCCAAATGTATAACAGCAATACTCACATTCTGTCCCTATGTCTGGAATATTCTCCCCATTCTGTTGGCCTATCTCCACAGTTTTGGTTGTAAGAGGTATTTCCAAATACCCTCTGTGATGCTGTTCTTCACACACCTCCATGAAGTTCTCCTCACTGGCAAGGAAAAAGGCCAACACTCACATGATGTACTGAATAATAGGAGTGTGTTGCCATGCCATTGACTATGAATAACAACACAGCTGTCCTGCATGCAGTTATCAAATGGGGGACACCAGTTGGTTCACAGGCTATCAGCTGCTCATGAGCATTACCTACAAAAGGCAAGCTGCTACCTATGCAAAACAGATGTACAGTGTACACCCTACATCCTTGAGAGAGAGAGAGAGAAAGAGGGAGAGAGAGAGAAACAGTGAAAAGAAAAAGAAAAACCAAGCAGGACGTAACCACCTACACTTGAATAAAACAAGCAGGTATGTCAAACAAGTAAGCATGTGATGGACTGCAGTAGGGGGTATGTAAGAATGGAAAATAGGAACCGTAACATATATGTCTCAACAAGACATGCCGTACTGATATATTGCTGATCAGAACCTATGGCCGTAATATCTGGATCTGTCTGCAGTGACACAGATCATAGGTCAGGCCCCTAAGTCAGCCCAGGAAAGGATGTCTCACACATGACTACTACTGCAGTGTGTGTTGAACAATACTGACTGTGACAATGCTAGGCCAGCTACTAGGATATCGTACATATCCATATCTTACTTGTGAATACAACTATGATATACTTGGTTGTCTCAGAAATGTGAGAGACCTATACATGGTATTTGCATAGTAAAGTACTATTGCACATGTGTGTGTTGAACTGCATGTGATATACTGAGCTCATACCATTAAGCTGTCCAGTGTTATGCACACTGACCATATGTGTGCATCATATTTGTAGTCCTTTACTCATACAGTTGTGTTATGCCTGGTAAATCATATGGCAAATCTGTGAAGACTGACATTACAACATCTACTTCTTTTTGTTCTGGCTGTTCCCATTAGGGGTCACCACAGTGGATCATCTGTTGCCATTTCTGTCTGTCCTCTGCATCCTGGTCTGTCATACCAAACACCTGAATGTCCTCTCTCACTACATCCAGGAACCTTATCTGAGGCCTTCCTCTCTTCCTCTTACCTGGCAGCGCCATCCTTGCCAACCTTTTCCTAATATATCCAGCATCCCTCTGCAGCACATGTCCAAACTGATGTAATCTTGCCTGCCTGGCTTTGTCTCAAAACCATCCAACATGGGCTGACCCTGTCATATACATATTGCTAATCCTGTCCACCCTCGTCACAACCAGGGCAAATCCTAACATCTGTAACTCTGTCACATCCAACTCTGACTCCTGCCTTTTTGTCACTGACACTTTCTCCAACCCATATAACATAGCTGGTCTTACTACCCCATTGTAGACCTTCCATTTCACTTTTACTGGTACTTGTCTATCAAAAATCAGCACTGATACTCTTCTCCACCCTCTCCATCTTGCCTGTATTCTCTTCTTCACCTGTCCTCCACAGTCATCATTACTCTGAAATGTTGATCCCAATCATTTATACTCATCCACCTTTGCCAACTCTACTCCCTGTATCCTCAACATTCCACTACCATCCCTCTCATTCACACACAGATATTCTGTCTTAGTCCTGCTGACCTTCATTCCTCTCCTTTCTAGAGCATATCTCCACCTCTACAGGGTCCCCCTACATCTGTACCCTACTCTCAGTACAGAAAACAATGTCATCTGCAAACATTATAGTCAACTGGGACTCCTGTATGATCTTGTCTATCAACCTGTCCATCACCATTGCAAATAAGAAAGGGCTCACAGCTGATCCCTGATGTCATCCCACCTGGGTCTATATTAAATCAGCAAATGCTTAAAATAGCGAATGCTGATTTATCGACCCATTAAGAACAAAACATTAAAATCTCAAAGACACAGAACACCGATTTTTTTCCCAAGGGGAAAAAAAAAGTTCAAAACACAAAATAAAGTGGGGGGGGCTTCACCCCCCACCCCCTACTTAAATATACCAACTTTGAGATCACACCACAGTGGAAGAAATGGCAAAGTCCCAAAAATGGCCCAGTGATTTTTTTCCCTGGGGAAAAAAATCGCTGTTCCATGTCTTCAGGATTTTAAGGTTTCACTCTTAAAGGGTCGATAAATCAGCGTTTGCTATTTTAAGCGTTCGCTGATTTAAAGGGAATCCATCCTACCGCCACCTTAAATGCATCCATCACTCCTGCTACAGACCTCACCGCTGTCACACCACCGTTGTACATATCCTGTACCAGTCTTACATATATCTCTGCCACTCATGACTTCCTTATACAATACCACATCTGCCCTCTAGGCACCCTGTCATATGCTTTCTCTACATCCAGTAAGACACAAATCAACTCCTGACCTTCTCTGTACTACTCCATCAACACTCTCAGAGTAAATATTGCATCTGTAGTGCTCTTACCTGGCATAACAACATACTGCTGACCACTACTCATCACCTCCCTGCTTAACCTAGCTTCCACTACCCTTTCCCGTGACTTCATGCTGTGACTGATTAATGTTACCCTTCTGTAGTTATTAGAGCTCTGCACATCAACCTTATTCTTCAAATGGTACACAAACACTTTTTCTCCACTCCACATGCAACCTCTCACTTTCCAAGATATCATTAAACAATCTGGTGACAAATACCACTGCTATTTCCCCTAAACAACTCCATACTATCACAGGTATGTCATGTGGACCAACAGGCTTTCCAGTATTCATCCTCTTCATAGCTATCCTTACTTTCTCCTTGGTAAGCCAATGCATTTCCTGATTCACCATACCCACATCAACCAACCATCTCTCTCTCTCATTCACTTCATTCATCAGCCTCTCAAAGTACTCTGTCATCTGCTCAAAACACTCTCCTCACTTGTGAGTATATTTCCCTCATTATCCTTTATCACCCTTATCTGCTGCACATCATTCCTAGCACAGTCCCTCTGTCTAGCCAACCGGTACAAGTCCTTTCATCCCTCCTTAGTGCCCAAACTGTCATACAAGTTGTCATATTCATCTTTAGCCTTTGTCACCTCTCTCTTTGCTGTGCACCTCATCTCCTTTAATTTTTGTCTGCTTTCCTCATCTCTCCGACAATCTGGCTTCTGCATCCCCAAACTCTTTCTCTGTATACTGTCCTGTACTTCCTCAGTCCACCACTAGGTGTCCTTGTACTCCTTCCTCCATCTACATGTCACACCAAGCACCTTTCTAGCCATCTCTCTTACTAGCTCTGCTGTACTTACCCAGATATTTGGTAAATCATCACTGCCATCCAGTGCCTGTCTTAACTCTTCCCTGAACTCCACCTCACAATCATCCTTTTCCAGTTCCCATCATTTGATCCTTGGTGATGCCCTCACACTCCTCCTCTTCTTGATCATCAACATCATCTTACAGGCCAGCAGTCTCTGCTGCCTAACTACACTGTCCCGTCACCACTTTACAGTCTCTAATCTCCTTCAAACTGACCCTCCTATATTGGATATATTCCACCTGTGTGCATCTCCCTCCACTCTTGAATGTCACCCTATGCTCCTCCATCTTGTTATAGTATGTATTCACCACAGCCATGTTCATCCTTTTTGCAAAATCCACTACCATCTCACCGTCTGCATTCCTTTGCTTAACACCATACATACCCATCCCTTCCTCATCTCCTCTGTTCCTGTCACCAACATGGCCATTGAAATCTGCTGCAATCACCACTCTCTCATTCTTGGGTACAGTCATCACCAAGTCATCCAGCTGACTTCACATTTCTCTTTCTTATCCATTGCACAACCAACTTGCATAGCATATGCACTAACAACATTCATCATTACACCATCACTTTCCAGATTCATAAACATCACTCTATCAGACACTCATGTCATCCCCCAAAAACACCCCTGGCATACTGTTCTGTCAGGATAACCCCTACCCCCTTTCCCCTCCCACCCACACCCTGATAGCACAATTATGACCTGCCTCAGATACACCTAGCCGTACTCTCCTTCCAACTGGTCTCTTGCACACACAATGTATCCACCTTCCTCTGACCATCATATAAGCTAGCTCTATCCCTATACCAGTCATACTGCCAACATTAAAAGGTCTTACCCTCACTACCACACTTCTAGCCTTTCTCCTCTCTTCCTGCCATATGAGTGTTGGACATCTTTCAGGGTATGTCTGTCAATGCAAAGGCCACTGTGCTATTGAATTACTCAAGTGTGTTACAACAATATTAAGATAGTGTCACTAATTTTGTCCCATTGCCCCCCATGTATGTGTGGTGTCCTACAGATATTCTGCACTAATGGGTTGAGAGGGATGACTGGGGAGCAAGACTGTGAATACAGTGTGCCATACTGACATAAAACAGAAATGTATATCGGGTATTACTTCTGCACATGTCAGTATGAGTAGGTGTATCTGGCAGCCTCATAACAACAGACATGGGATGCAAAATGTCAGTTAAATAAGCTGTACATGTTGTACATGTGTGTAATCTTAGTTACTGTGGATTCAACAGAGTGACATTTTGCTACTGGTTGTTGCATTGCCCTGACACAGCCATGGTTACTAAAATAAGCATGATTATCTGTTTGAAATTAGAGAGGTGACCAACTGTGTTATGACTGTGTGTCCATGCCTACTACCAACAGCTATATGAACACCAACATAACTGTATGGACTTAGCAATTCCTTACTTGTAAAACCTGCCTCCACCAAAGTAGAGTAATCCCCTTTGCTGGACAGCAGCAATACACACACCACAGGCATGGTCCCTATATTGGCTGTACAGGGCAAATTAGGAGCTGGCATCAATTTGGCATCAAGTCAGCCTTTGTCTGATCAAGCATATATGGTTGCAGATGGAGTACTGTAAGGCTAACTATAAGTACAAATTGGACACCTCCATAAAGGACAATCACAAGGCCATCTTCACATATGTCTGCAATCTCAGAGGCAACAAACCAACCCACTCTGTAAGGGTGGTCAATCAGACCACATATACACACAACATAGATATAGCCAACCTGCTGCAGATAGGTTTAGGGCAAACATCACCCCCCCCGGCTCAGCATCACTATAGGTGGATATGCAGAGCATCCACACCCCTCCCCTCATCACCAGTGAATAGGTACATATTGCTTACTGAAAGGCAACAAATATAAGTATCCATGGGACCTGATAACGCCCCTATCTTGCATCCTACATGAACTCAGGCATGTGCTCCCAGCTCCATTACACACTGTAGTCACACCAAGCCTTGGCACCATCCACACCCCATCCATATGGAAGATGGCTAATGTCATCCCTCTACACTGACATGAATGACGAGTAGAGGATTATGAAATTAACTAGCCCTCATTGGGAGCAATATGACACACCAGGACCAGCAGTGCAATGCAAGCAGATACAGTGCTGATAGACTGCAAGGGTATGTTGTGGTTGTGAGTGGTGGCTACTGGTGTTCAATGTAGCTGTGTAGGTTCTGTACATACTGTGGCCAAATGTATGAGGTCCTGTAAGGTGTTTCCCTTTTTATGCCTTCCAGGTGCAATGTCGCATCAGCAAAGGTCTACTTTCTCAGCGGCTGAGACAACTATAATCATAGAAGCCATACTACAGAACCATGCCATAATGTTTGGCCAGAGCCAGTGACATCTGCAGGAGAGGATCGGTCTGTGGGATGACCTTGTCCACAGGGTAAATGATGTCGGCCTGCATGCATGTACATACAAGTAGGTCCATCATCATGCAGATTACCTCATACGCCATACCCGGCAAAGGGCTGCTGCAGTGGCCAGGGACCACACAGCCACAGGTGGGGGCCAGCCATGCAGCCCCCACTGACACCCACTGAGGAGCTCCTTGGCAACCTTGGGGCACCCATCCCAGTACAACATCAGGGTACAGACCCCCCACATGCTGGAGGTGGGTGACACCCAACAATGAATGAGGAGTGTGCAGGTAAGGCCCCAGATTACTAGACTAGTGTAGCAGACATACATTTATTTGTAGAGTGTCTAAGTGCATGTGTCAGGTCAGATTGCAGTTGTGGATGGGGTTTTCTAATGCACAGAAGTGCACATATATGGTGAAGGACAACAAAGTGTGTAGTATTGGGGGTTGTACTGTAAATGTGCAGACATGCTGCATCCATCCTGTACCAATGCCACATATGAGTCTAGTGACAATACTTCTCTCCCACAACTACCTAGGTCCATCTGGTCTGCATGTGGGATGGCAGCCTGAAGCTGGTTTGTATGGAAATGTTCTGCTGTAGTTTGCCAATACCCCAGGCATGTGAAAACCATCCAATGTACCATGCACAAAATTGTCACTCATAGCCATATTGCTTTATGTGCATGTTCACTTCTGGTGGGGTTAACTGCATTGCATCACAGTGGTCACCACAGGGGCCTATCTGAAGAAAATGTAACATCCCTGTAGCATACCTCACAACCTGTCAGTGCAAGACTTCTGGACAGAGGCTAACAAAATGGAGGGACAAACAGCCTAAGGTAGGGACGTGTGAAACATTACTGTCATACAGTGGATATAAACAGTGTACACACCCCTGTTAAGATGCCAGGTGTTTGTGATATATATACAAACTGAGACCACAATATGAAAGTCCACACCTTTTCCAACCTGTAATGTGTCCTATGACATGAACAATTCACTTGTAAAACCAATCGATCTGTTGAGCACCAAATATGGAGTATACAAACCTTATAAGCTGGATGCATATGTGTAGACACTCTTCAAATAATATTTTATTGCAGAAGCTTGTGATTTACTGACAGCATTCCGTCTCCTTGGGTACATACCTTCCATCAAGTAAAGGCACTCTGAGTAACACCAAATAAGAGTCTACTGTCCAAGTAGAATATTCATGACATTTGCTCAGTTGCCTGCAACAGAAACAGCCATGGCTTGCAGACAGCTTGCAATGCAGCAAAAGAATCTCATATTTGAAAGGTATCAGCCAAGAGTAGGGTACAACAACATTACCACAGCATTGCATACACCACGGAATACAGTGGAGAAAACTGTGAAAAGGTGGATTGAATATGGGACAACAGTCCTGTTGAAAAGAACCTGACGTCCCTCCACAAATGATGACAAGACATGTCAAAACCTGGTCAGTGAGGCTGCCAGGGGACATACAGCAACACTGAGGGAGTTGCAGGAATCTCTTGCAAGTACTGGTGTTGTGTACTACATGTGAGAACACTCTGCTGTATTCTGCATATGTCTGGCCTTTGGGGTATGGTCAGAAGATGAAAGCATTTTTCCACACCAAAAAAAATCCAGGGGTGGATACAGTTTGCAGTACAGGACATCAAGTCTCTCAAAGCCTTGTGTGAAAATGTGCTATGGTGTAATGAGTCTATGGATCGACCTCACAGCCACAATACCAAAAGGTATGTGTGGTGCACAAGCAACACCCCTCTTAACCTGAACACCAATATCCCCCTAGTGAATCACGCTGGTGGCAGTGGCCTGCTGTGGGGATGCTGTTCCAAAGCCAGAACTGGGCCTGTAGTCATGGTGGTGGGAATTCTGAATGGTTCCAAATAACACCCACATCTGGCCCAAATCCATCAGGTGTCTGCAAGAACGCTGAGGAAGGGGTGGGGTGTCAGCCTTCAACATGACAAAGACCCGAAGCATACATCCAAAGCTACATTAGAAAGGCTCCACCTGAACACACTCATGATTATGGATTGGCCCAGCCAGAGCCTAGACCTACACCAGATACACAAACCCTAGTGTGACTTGATGAGGGCTGTGCACATGAGCTGCCCTTACAGTTTGACAGAGGTGGTGACCTTTTCATGGAAGAGTGGCCAAATACTGCCAAGTCAAGATGTCCCATGCTGACAGACATCTTCAGAAGAAGAGTGAATGCTGTAAGTAACTTACAAGGTGCTTCAACAAAGTATCATTTTAAGGGTGTGCACACTTATGCAACCACCATATTGTACATATTGCAGTCATTATATTTTACACGTAACACATTTGTTTGTATATTGATTGGATTGCACAGGTCATATGTCACATGAAAGGTAGGTAACCTATTTGAATGCATTATTGTGGTGTCATCTCATATATTACAGTAACATGGCATGTTAACAGGATTGTGTACACTTATTATATCCACTGTAAGCTTAGAAGGTTGGTGATGTAACAGGAATTGTGTGACTATACATTTACTGCTGGTTTGGAGGTCTGACACTCAAATGTATGTCATTAATAAATGATGTCACTCCTCAGATCATCCCAGTTATGTATCATAGAAACACAGGGGTTATGAGAAACAGAGCAAACATATGAGCCAGACATCTACACATCCTGCGAGGATCTGTACAGTTGTGAGGTATGTTCTGTAGTAGTTGCCACTGTGCTCTACAGGTGAACAGCAGTGATGTGTACATGTGTGCAGTCTGTGCTGGGGAAGGGCCATCACCTAACACTAATTATGTATCCCAGAGCTCTATATTGTTAGTTACATGTAGTGAAACTGTCTGCAATGCATGATGTTGTGGACCGTGTGCCATGCATGTCACCATTTGGGTAATATGTGGTCTGTGTACCAGATTTGTGCCATCTCACCTGTAAGTGTGTGTGTGTGTGTGTGTGTGTGTGTGTGTGTGTGTGTGTGTGTGTGTGTGTGTGTGTGTGTGTGTGTGTACCAACCAACCTCAAAGTGCAGGTTTTAGGGTGCATATGTTGTCTTCCCCTCACAGGTGGCGATGGGGTTCGGGGCCCCTCCTGCTTGGAAACTGATGTCATTATCTCTGCAAACTCTGACAATGATAGGAATAGTGAGGTACACGTGGGGTTGTTAGGGGCTGAATCTGTGCCATTGGTTGATATCCCACTCTTGTCCACACCATCCCCGCATACAGTGACAATGCCTACACATACCTCGTCACCAGTGGCCACAGATGATGGACAGTTGGCAGGTGGTGGCATTGAACAGGCTAGTGTGGTGACTATGGCAGGTGTGAGTGCAGACACTGGCCATAGCCAGAGTGCAGGCGAGGTCCCACACAGGTGAATGAACAAGGGTTCTCACAGGAGGACCGCTGCTCATCAATCTGCTGTCACAAGTGCCACAGCAGGAGTCACCAGATGCATGTTTCAGGGTGTCATGGATGCACAGGCACGTAGTGAATGCCACACCAGACAACTACTCAGGGTGGTGAATGGAACTCTTCCTGATTTACGTGCAACATACATGACCTTGTTGAGGCCACATGTCAAAATACAGAGGTCATGAATAGACAGTGGGGTGAGACCTTGGCAATCCTCAACCATGGTATGTCTGTGCTACTACATGTAGTGGGAGATGGGCATCAGCCATGTGGATGTAGGTCAGCACAAACAACAGCTGAGAGTCTATGGGGCCATGCACCTTCACACACCCGTAGTGGCAGTGATACCAGCACTACCAAAGGGGGGGGTTGCTGTCCACATCACACCGGAGCAGGCCATTAGCACATGGGCTTGTCTGGTCCCATCAGGGTCACAGATCCAGCTGACAGCAGTCACCATCAGGAATCAGTACTGAATCTGGCCTTGAGCTTGGTGGTGCCAGTGATACCCCTGGCAGGACCATTCCCATGTCTGTGGTCAGAGACTGTGAACTGGACACCCTGCCATGTATGGCCCACAGCTGTCCAACATACCCCTGTGTAGGACAGCCACATGGTGTGACTGTGTGCATACATACACACACATCTTTATAACAGGCAGGTCACTTCCAGACACACACAGCATCTCTGCACAGCCCATCTATTGGATACCCCTTCAAATGCACACACATGATGTCAACTGTATGGTTCTAAGGTGAATGACATCAGCAGGCCTAGTAAAGTGGGTGATGGGAAGTTTACAGGGTGGTACACAACTCAGAATATATGATTCTTACACAAACACACACACAAACAGTTGCCAGTAGTGAGATTAGAACCCCTACCTATCTAGTTATTTCTACTATAGTGTTATGCAGTTATCAGATGCGCCACAGAGCTTACATGATTTCACCTACTCCTAAGGTACTTCTAAGGTGAATGACATCAGCAGGCCTAGTAAAGTAGGGTGATGGGAAGTTTACATGGTGGTACACAACTCAAAATGGTATAACACATGCAGTATATGATTTCCACACAAACTCACATACACACTTGCCAGTATTAAGATTAGAACCCCTGCCTATCTAGTTATTTGTACTATAGTGTTATGCAATTATCGTATGTGCTACAGAGATTACTGGGCTGACAATTGGCCAAAGGTGCTGATAACTGCACAGCTGAGGTAAACTGTTACAGGTGCCAGAAAGTCTGCCTTCAGTTTTTCCCTTAGATCTTGCTAGTTCTTTCTCTCCTGCACTTCAAATAGCACTTCAACATGTTTTTTATCAATTATTCTAGCACACCTGAGGGCCATCAGCAGTAGTAGTTCCTCACGAAATTAACTCCAGTACTTAGTAGTTATGACCACCCCTCCTGGCATGATTAAAGTGCAATTTTCTGTGCTTTTGCCCATTAACCTGGTGCACTTGGGCATTCTGAGGCACTGTTGCAACTGCCTCATGTACACAGACAACCCTCTCCTCTAAACTCCCAACACTCAGACTTGTGAGAGATATCCCTTTATCACCTATTTAGAAGATATGCACTCTCCAGCAAAGACTGGACTAGCTGGTCAAGAGGAGAAGGGTCAACCCCTGCATCACACCACATGGAAGACATACCCCTCCAGAACACCCAGTATCACAGCTCTGACATACAAACAATAACCACACACCCACCTTCACAGAGGGACTCAATAGACATTTACCCAAACAGCACAGACCACCAAGACAGACACCCACAAAACCACCACAACACAGCACAAACCACAGGACACATATCTCACCTACACAATGTGCCCCTCAACCTAAGCTCAAAAAGCTAACCACAATGCCTGATACAGCATTCATAGGTGAATCAATAGTGAGGCACACAGATGTCCCACTCACTAGGTTGAACATTGAGGAGGTAACAGTCAGCTGTCTATCAAGTGCCAGAATCCAACACATAACACACCCAGTCAGGTCACTCCACAACAACTAGTATCATTCTGTCATTGTCCATGTGTGTGTGTGAATGACCTGAGATGCACGTCCATGGACTACATGTGAGAACTATATGAAAAGAGACACGGTGGAGCTCTCAGATTATGTGGGTCAGGCAGGTATGACAGTAGCACTGCACAGTATACTGCTGTCACTCAGAATGATGCCACAGTACAAACAACAAATGATTGACTTCAACAATTGGCTTAAGTGTCTGGTGTAACTCTCATGGGATCCAGTATCTGTCTGCTTGGGATGACATGAATGACAGACTGTGGTGGCTTGCCAGATATGGCCTGCATCTGTCACCCTTGGGTTTCCAGGTACTGGTTAAGTGTCTTACCACCCCTGTAGTGCCTTTTTAGGCGGTGTTCCAAATCAAATTACCACCGTAACAGCTATACATATATGCAATCTGAGGATCATGCTGCTCAACACTAGACATCTACATCTCGAGATTCAGCCACTCAAAGCATTCTTTAAAATGGAGAACATTGACATTTTTGCTGTAACAGAGATGTGGTTTAAAGCAGCAGGCAGCACCCCTGCACTACCAGCCTATAACTCATTCCACACCTGTCAGCCCCAAAACATGGACCACAGCTACAAGGGCAGTGGTGTCTCCATATTAATAATGGATATGCACATATCCAGAGTAGTATCCCAGCATAATGCATCTGAAATACTTCAGGTACAACTGACATTGGGTAATAGTGCAGTTCAGGTCATACCCTGCTATAGGTCCACATCCATGCCCCTAGACTCTCAGTCCACATTCCTCAACACCCTGGAATCTATCAAGGTCCAACTCAAAACTCTCATACTAGGAGAGTTCAACTACCCCTCCATCAGCTGGGTAAGATACTCAAGCACCAATACACTGTCCCAACGCTTCCTGGAATTCATTAGTTCCAATGCCATGGACCAGCTCATTCTGACACCCAGTAGAGGAAGCAACATCCTTGGCCCATGTTGATTACTAACATATGGGACCCTTTCTTGACAACATTAGTCAATCACTACCTGGTCAGATTCAACATAGAGTAATCACCGTGGAAATCCACATCTCACTCACAAACCCCCCTGCAAAGGTAACCACCTTGAAAAACTTCTCCAAAGCTGACTTTGGACTCATAAGAACAGAGGTTGCTAACTTCACAGCACTCACGCTAATGGAAAATACCTGCATGACTGCCGAATCATACACAGATGCAGTGTACAAACATGTACATCAATGCATGGAACTAGCCATACCCAACAGAACCATGACACTCTCCTCCAAATACTGGAGGCCAATCTGGTGGTTCCCTGCCATTAATAACCTGTACAACAAAAGGAAGAAACTGTTGCAGAAAAAGGTGGAGTCCCAAGAGTGGTAAAACTCCCTTATTAACCTCAACAACAACTTGAGATCCCTCATAAAATCATCTAAAGCTGCCTATGAGAGCAGAATTGCAGCAGACACTGACAACAATCACAAATCCTTTGATAGTGATATCAAGAACCTCCACGCCAATACCCAGGAGTGCTGTGAGTTACTGCACAATGCTACTTCCTATACTCAACAGATATTGCCAACATTCTTGCTAACACATTTAGTGCCACTTTACCCCTCCTCCCAAGGGGAACAATCAGAATGCCAGGCACCCGGGATTACTGCCACCCAGGTTACACCTGCATTGTCCACTGGCACGAATACAGCTTCCATGGGACCCCAAATTATCCCTGACTGTGTTTTACATGAACTATAAAGATACCTGGCACCACATCTGTGTGTCCTGTTCACTCACAGCCTCACCTCAGGCTTTGTCTCTCCCAAATGGCACACTGCTACAGCCATCCCTCTCCATAAAGGTATGGCAACTACAGACCCTGGGAATTATCAGTCGAGTAGCCTGACGAGTCTGATATGTACAGCTATGGAGTGCATTATCAGGGACCTGATCAAAAAAACATATAGGTAATCTCCTAACTCTGGACCCCACACAATTTGGCTTTGTGAAAGGGAGATCATGCTTGCTCAACCTGGTTGACTTCTTTGAGTCAGTCACCAGGGCTGTGTATGACAGTAAGGCACTGCATACAGCCTACGTCAATCTGGCCAGGGCTCTTGATACCATTCCTCAGTCAGGAATTATGAATGAACCCACCAAACTAGACAGCAACCCCTATATCACTTGGGGGATTGCAAATTCGCTCACAGATAGAACACACAGTGTGAAAGTAGCAAGCTCTGAGTTAGACTGCCAGCCAGTCACGAGTGGAGTCTCACAGGGATCAGTCCTGGGTACTCTCCTGTTCAGTATCTACTTCTCAGGAGTCCAGGCCAACACAAAGGAACTTTGGCTGACCAAGTTCACAGACAACTGCAAGCTGGGGACCATCATTAATGCCACAAGTGATGGAGACATCCTACAGAAAGGCCTCACTGAGACCACTGACTGGTGTGGAAATCATGGCCTGAAGCTGAAAAACACAAAATGCATCATCAGCCCCTTTGGTAAAATCTCATTTCCCACTAAGTACCACATCAATGGGAGCCCACTGAACACTGAAGGCATTATAAGAGATCTGGGGACACAGGTTGAGAGCAACCTCTCCTTTAACCACCACATTGCCACAGTGGTCAGGAAATCCTTCTATGTGGCACATGTCATTACCAAGGGTTTTGCATCCAGGAAGAAGGAGGTCATTGTCTATGTGTACTCTACCCTCATTACACCAATCATCAAGTATAATGGCCCATTTGGCATGTACCTCACTAGACAACTGCAACAGCTGGAGAAGCCACAAAAGTACCTCACAATGAGGATCCTAGACATTAAACACATGTCCTACACAGAGAAACTCAAAAGACTCCAGCTATTCTCTGTCTCATATCACCTACTTAGAGGCGATCTCTGCTTGACTTGCAAAGCCATGTCTGACCCAGCTCTTTTACAAATGCTACATCTAAAGACATCCCAATCTCACTGCACCACACACTGCAGGGACCTCGACCTCATTACCACAATCAACACAACATGCTGGAGGGACAGGTTCCTGACCCAGAGACTGCACATACCCTGGAATAAATTTCCCATACATGTCAAGCAAAGCACCTACATGACCCTGTTCCAGAGAGATCTTGATGAGTGGATGGATAATAGAAAGTTCACCCCAGGGATCACTCCAGTGGCTCTACTTGATGGGGTCACTGGGAACTAATGTTGGGTTGCACAATGGCAGGGCACTTCCATGGGCTAGGCTTGTAACAGCTCCATGGCCATTAGCCTAGTACACACCTATGAACCTATAAGAGGAATGACATTGGCATGACTGATAAAGTAGGCCAGTGGGTGGGTAACTTATCAAAATATTTCTTCCTACAAACATATACACACACGTATACACTCAAATACACATTTGCCAGATCTGACAATAGAACCCCTCCCTATTTAGTTATTTGTACTATAGTGTTACACAATTATCTCATGTGCTACAGAGCTTACTGGACTGGCAACTGGCCAAAGGTGCTGATAAGGGGAATGACATCATCAGGACTGATAAAGTAGGGCAGTGGGTAGGAGACTTATCAAAATAGTTCTTACAAACATACACACACGCTCATTTTCCTGATCTGAGATTAGAACCCCTGTCTAGCTAATGATTTGTACTATTGTGTTATGCAGTTGTCGCACACCCTACAGCGCTTACTGGGCTGACAATTGGCTAAAGGTGCCAATAAGGGGAATGACATCAGCAGGATTGATAAAGTGGGGCACTGGGAAGTGTTGTGGGTGGGAATGGCCTAAAACTGTTTCACCTACAAACACACACACCCTCTCACATACACAACTGTCTCTCACACACACACATGCACACACACACACACACACACACACACACACACACACACACACACACACACACACAGGCAGGAGATGTGATATTATAAACTCAACCTCAGTGCTGTTACACAGTGGGGCTCACCTTTTATGCTGGCACGTGTGACTGTTTACAACTGGGGTGCCTCTGTCCACAGCAGGACATCACTGTGTGCCATTCAGGGTATCCAAGTGTGTGACTCACTCTGTGTCCCCCTGTGTCTCTCTCTGTATCATGGTCTGTCTCTCAGTTCCCCATATTTATGTGTGTGTATAGGTTCATAGGTTCATAGGTTCATACTAGGCTGTCTGCCCTAGGGCATTTATAAGCCTAGCCAGAGTGTGTGTAGCTTTCACCACCCTTTAGGATGAGAATACTATACCCATTAGTTTGCTGTGCCTCTGTCCAGCAGTGACACAGAGATGATTCCCGGGGTAAACCTACGATCTCCCATCCACTCGTCAAGATTTCTCTTGAACAGAGTCAGTGAGGGGCTCTGCCTCACATGGACTGGGATTCTGTTCCATAGTGTAGGGAGTCTCTGGGTGATGAATCTGTCCCTCCAGCACGTCCTATTTATATCCGTGTTGAGGTTTAAGTCTCTTGCTCTCGTGGCTCTGGTAGATTTGGATTTTTTGAGGTGGAGCATGTCCATTAATTCCGGGTTGGACATGGCCTTGTATGTCAGGCACAGATCACCTCTGAGCAGATGGTATGCGACTGAATAGAGCTGGAGTTTCTTCAGTCGGGCAGCGTATGACATATGTTTGAGCCCCTTTATCCTTTTGGTGAGGAACTTTTGGGGTCTTTCCAACTGCTGCAGGTGTCTGGTAAGGTACATTCCAAATGGGGCGTTGTACTCAATCATTGGTCTGATAAGTGAAGAGTACAGGGTACAATGACCTCTCCTGATCTGGATGTGAATCCCTTCATGATCAGGTGGGCAATGTAGAAGGTCTTCCTAACCACTTTGGCAATGTGAGTGTCAAAAGAGAGGTTACTGTCAACTTGGGTCCCCAGGTCCCTGATAACTTCTTCCGTGTTTACTGGATTACCACCTATGTGGTAATTAGGGTTACCTTGTTTTTCCCAAAGGGTATGACTATACATTTTTGGCATTTAGCTTAAGGCCATGGCTCTGGCACCAGTTATCCATTTCTATGAGACCTCTCTGGAGGATGTCTGTGTCTGATGGAGTGTCAATTATGGTGCCCAGTTTGCAGTCATCTGCAAATTTTGTCAGCCACAATCCCCCTATGTTTGCCTGCACTTCAGAAAAATAAATGCCGAACAAGAGGGGGCCCAGGACTGAGCCCTGTGGGACACCGCTCGTGACCGGCTTAGAGTCTGACATGGCACCAGCAACTCTAACCCTGTGGGTTCTGTCCTTGAGCCAGTTTGCAACCCATCTTGTGACATATGGGTTTACATCTAAACTGGTGAGCTTTTCTATGATGCCCGAGGTGGGGTATTGTGTCGAACGCTTTTGCTAGGTCAAGGTAGGCTGTGTGAACTGCCTTACCCTCATCAATGGCCTTAGTGACTGTTTTGAAAAAGTCGACCAAGTTCAAGAGGCAGGATCTGCCCTTGACAAAGCCAAATTGGGTAGGATCCAGTGTCTGTAGGTCCCCAATGTCTTTATTTATGAGTTCCATTATGATCCTCTCCATAGCTTTGCAGACAAGGCTCGTCAAGCTTATGGGGCGGTAATTTCTAGGGTCTGTAGAAGCACCGCCTTTGTGGAGTGGGACCACAGTTGCCATACGCCATTCTTTGGGTACGTATCCTGTAGTAAGGCTAAGATTAAACAGCAGCCTTATGTGTGGGTTTAGTTCCTCATTGAGTTTGTGTAGCACACAGCCGGGGACACCGTCCGGTCCCATTGATGCTGTGTTTTTTGCTTTAGAGATAACAGCTCTCAGCTCAGCATCAGAGATGTCAGGGAGGCTAGACTCTGGTGTTATAGATATATCTCCTTTTGGGGGAGAAATTTGCACTGAACCTGTCTGCCAGTATGTTGGCAATGTCTGTGGGTTCAGTGATTTTTGTATCATTTTGGACTAATTCTGAACATATCTGGGAGTTTCCACCCAGGTTTCTAACATAGCTAAAGAAGGCCTTATGATTGTCTTTTGTGTCATTAGCGATTTATCTCTCAAAGTTGGCCTTGGATGATTTTATGAGTGATCGTAGTTTTTTGCTAGTAGTGATCAGAGATGCCTTCCCTTTTATGGATTTTGCTCTGTCATGTAGTAGCTTTCTCCTCTTGTTGTAGAGTTTGTTTATGGCTGGGGTCCACCAGACCGGGCGCCTGCCTTTGGTGGAAAGGGTCTTGGTGGAAAGGGTCTTGATTTTATTAGGGATTGCTTGATTCATACATTCCTGGAGGTGCTCGTAGAAGGCATTTGTAAGGGTTTCAGCAGCGTGTGTTGTGGTTTCCACTGGCTTGGGGGCCTTGAAGGATACCACTACAGTCTTAAGAAGTGAGAAGTTTGCTTTTGAGAAGTTCTTCACTGTGGTCTTTTTTGCTGGGGTTGGGGGCGGGATGTGGATCTCCAGTGAGATTAATTTATGGTCTGATCTCACCAATGAGGGATATACTTCCAGTGTGGAGCATTTTGTCCCCATGTTTGTGATGATCAGGTCTAGTATATTTTCTCCTCTTGTGGGAATGGTGACTAGTTGTTCCATAGCATTTGAGTTTATGAACTCCAGGAACCTTTGGGCTAGGGTGTTGGGGCTTGAGTAATGTTCCCAGTCTATGTTTGGGTAGTTGAAGTCACCCAATATGATGGTGTTTGGAGAGACATTCATACTCTCCAGTGTCTTCAGGAAGGCTGTGTGGGTTTCCTGAGTTTGAGAGGGTGGTCTGTAGCATGCTACAAACTGTAGGGCAGTTTTACCTATGGTTAATTGCACCTGGATGGTCTCCAATGCTTCGTGCGTTGCCACTAACCTGGAGGTGTGGGTATCCTTTATGAATATGGATACTCCCTCCTTTGTGGTTCGGTCTGGATTTTGGGGCGGAGCATGATATGAGGTATAACCTGATAGTGCTGGGGTGCTCTCAGGAGCCTTGAACCAGGTTTCAGTCACAGCACAGACATCAATGTTCTCCATACTGAGGAGGGCTTCGAGGGTGTGCATCTTCAGGTTTAGACTTCTGGCATTGAGCAGTATTACCCTTAGTTTTTCTCCATTTTTGTTTTCTAGGGCGTAGGTTTATCATTTGAGCCTTGCCTAAAAAGGCACTATGGGGGTGGCAAGAGCCTTTGCCAATATCCGGAAGCCCAGGGTGACAGGTGCAAGCCGTCCTTGAAGCAGTGTGGCTTGTCAAGCATGTCATCCCAGGCAGACAGACATTGGATCCCCTTAGAATGACACCAGTAATTAAGCCAATTATTAAAGCTGATCATTTTGTCTCTGTATTGTGGCATCATTCTTCGTGAGAGTAGGATACTGCTCAGGGTCAGGGTCATACCGGCCTGGGCTACATAATCTGAGAGCTCCTCTATGTCTCTTTTCATGTAGTCCAGGGAGGTACGTCTCAGGTCATTCATACCGGCATGGACAATGACTGAGTCATACTTGTACTTGCTGTGGAGTGACCTGAGTGCTTGTGTTATGTGGCGGATTCTAGCGCCTGACAGGCAGCTTACTGTGATCTTTTCCTTGTTCAGTCTGGTGAGTGGGACGTCAGTGTGTCTGACTATGGAGTCACCTATAACAAGTGTGTCTGGCATTGTGTTTGGCCTTGAGGGCTGTGACTGTTTAGCACACTGACTTTGAGAACTATGTGTTGCATGTCTTATGTCTTGAGGTGGCAGTTGCTTGGGTGTCTGCTTTGGAGGCCTCTGTAGTTTTGGTAGATTTTTGATCAGTGCCTCCGAGTATGTCTTTGTGTGTTTATGTGTTTGTTTTGCAGTTGTGATAGTTCTATGTGAAACTGGGTTTGTGGTGTGCGTGGTTTCCTTCTCCTTTTGTCTGGTCTTGCCAGTCCTGAGTTGAGAGAGCTCAGCCTCCAGTTTGGCTATATAGTTGCATCTCTCACATGTATTTGTGTTTTGTGGGAGAAGGAGTGGGTTGTCTGTGTACATGAGGCAGTTGTAACATTGCGTCAAGATGCCCAGATTCACCAGCTGAACAGGAGAGGACGCTAGCAACTGACCCTTCAACATGCTAGAAAAAGTGAAAAAATTTGCTGTGTAACTGAGTCAGAAGGGACCTGAAAAAGTGAAAAAAATTGCTGTGTAACTGAGTCAGAAGGGACCTTGCTTGACATATATCTGTTGCCCATATATATGTGTGTGTGTATCTCATGCAACAGATGCAGCTATATCACATATGGGCCACCTACAGCTAGCTGAGGGTAATCCTGTCTGATGTGTGTGTGTGGGAACAGTTGAGGTGTACATAGCTGTCTGTATGCATGGATACATATACACAATATAGTCATATATTCCGATGTGGGTTCCAACATGTCCTGTGATTCTCTAAGTGTAGGAGCATGCCCAGTGTGACCTTCTATAGTTAGGGTAGGACTCCATTCCAGATATAGGTGTACCCAAGGCTAGGGTTTTGTGTGCTACAGTCATTCCCCTTAAGAGTACACAGAACTTTCCTCAGGGTACCTGTTTCGCTTAGTAGACATTTTCTGACATATCTGCAGACTGAAAGTGCAATGTATTGTGTCATTACCTAGTGCCAGACATCCTCAGATCATCACAGTGCTTTGCCATATGAATACTAGTTGTATGATGCATAGACCAAAATTATGAGGGCAACTATGTAAATTCTTGCCCAACAAGGCCATTTGTGTGGTGCGGCTACAGCCAATGTAGTAAAGACACACAGCTGTATAAACAGTCCAGCAACCTGGTGATATACTGGCTGGGGATCTCCTGCTTGTGTAGTATCTTTCTTACCTGAGATGTCATATCCTTGTGTGTACATACTTCTGACCTGTACATTTTTTGGCAGGTTGTCCAGGTGTTTGGCTAGAGGTTTCATCCTTTCTATGTAAATGTGTGTCTTTATGACAAGTTAGTTACATATGATTGAAGTGTGATGTTACAAAATAATACAGACATTACTGTTTCCGAATACATAACCTTCAGACAATTCCCACTACTGCAAACCCCCTCACCCTACCAACTTTCTCAGCATGTAAGGGCAATATTTACAACACATGCCAATCATTGTGCCTTTGTTCCACTTTTCTTTCGCCCTTTTCCAGACATCTTAACATCAGAGGTTGGGGTACAGAGTGCATTCAACTGTGCAGGCATGTCCATTATTTGTAAAAGCAAACATAAGAAAAAGGATTATTGAGAATGACCACTGGCAACAGTACCACAAAGCACTTATATTCACAAAAGCCTTGGCACCTCTGCTACACATCCTTCAATATGTCACTAATATGTGTAGTATATTCCACATAGCACTGTGACTTCCAGGTATGTCAGTGGCAGAGCAGTGGGTCTCACTAACATGCATAACAGTTGGCATTGCAGTAATCTGCACATGGCCCTGTCAAAGGCAGTACTGTTCCTAAGGAAGTACAAAATGACTGCCAGGAGAATGTGCTGGCCAGATCCAGACAATATTAACCACACATACACATAGCTCATTGACCCCTGCATATTGGGGACAGGCAACATGTTTTCATGTGTGTTGGTACAGCCCTGCCAATGTGTGCTATGCTCCTATTGCTATGCAAACATGTGTTAATGCATTTGTGTGGGTATATGGGGGGCACACCTGTCCACTGTACACATTTGCACAGACTGTGCTGATATTTGCTTTACATTTTGGTTCCATTTACCATACTATTGTGCCCTGTCTCGGGACTGGAGGCATATCAGTAAAGAGCCCAGGTCAGATTGTACTGGCATACATTTGAGTTTCAGACATCTTACCCTTTATAGCCTTACTGCAACTGTGGGTCCTGCTGTGCTATCACTGTGTGACTCTGTAGGGGGTAATTCAAAATTGCTGCCATTTGTGTGCCTTTACCAGACATTTCTCTGTGGTTTTCTACAGCTGACTTGCTGTGTGAGTGTGAGGGGTGGTTATGGGGCCCCTGACATCCATGCCTGTGACCTATGACCCCCCCACTTAGTTGTCCCCACACACATATACTGCAGTGGGATTTGCCACCTTGGGTACAACTGCATAGTATATGGAGGCCAGTTTTGGCCAGACATTTCCTGGTGTCCCACATAGCTGTCAGTTGTGTGCTGCTATCCCAGTAGGTCATCACATTCCCTTGCATGCATGCAGTGTTACCATAGATATGCTAGCAGAACATACTGTTCCATTCATTTATTGTTAAGAAGACTGACTTACCTTGTGCTTGCAGCAGTTATGAGGACTGTGCTTGAGGGCCACCTATGTTGGATGTACACAGTACACTGCCTATACATGGTAAGTTACAGGTAATGTGATGTGTGTGTCATCCATTTTACTGTGTGTGCGAGTCAGAGACAGGTGTCAGTCTCTGGGTTCCCTACAGTGTCGGTGTGTGTGCTATGCATTGCCTCTTTGCCAAGGCATGAGCATACTAGGCATGCCTCCGTCTGCCTATGGGAGCAGGCTCAGGGGCCTCCTCCTGTGAATCCCTCTGTGCCTGTGGGGAACTTGGCAATGATTGTGGGCTGTGTGGCTCTTCCCCATGCTGTTCCTGCTGCAGCTATTTCCACAGGATCATATTGCGTAGCATGGCACATACTATGAACATGTGTTTACATGTGGCTGGAGAGTACTGCAAGGCTCCATCAGATATGTCAAGGCAGTGGAACCATGACTTGAGCATCCCAAACACATGCTCTGTACTGATCCTGGTTTGTGCATGTGCCTCATTATGGTGTTCCTGTGTGGGTGTGTGTGTATTTCTGATTGGTGTCATCAACCACAGCTCCAGTGCATAGCCAGCATCTCCCACCAGATAGCCATACAGGATGCCCTCACTGGCAAATGCCTGGTACTGCTGTGATGAATGCCAGATGTGGGAGTTGTGATAGCTTTCGGGGCTGCCAGCACAAGCATTCATGTTAATGCCCTGGGCATTGTATATGATCTGGCAGTTGATGGAGGGGAGTCCCTTGCGGTTTATGTAGACCCTTCCCTGTTCACCAGGTGGTGCTTTGTGGATGTGCATGCACTCTATGGCACTCAGTACCTCCTGGTATTCTGCTACATGGTGGAAGAGACGCATATTGCTGGCCCTCTCCTCATAGGTGTTGGGAAAGTAAATGTGTTCACTGGCATGTGGTAGCATGGCATCTAGGAACTGGTGGAGTACCCTGGATGCAGATGCCTGTGAGAACCCATCATGTCCCCAGTAGGTCTTTGGAAAGTACTTGTAGCTAAAATACTTAAGGCTACACATACCTTGGTATCCACTGGGGTGGGTTCCCCTCTGTTGGTTCTAGCTCTGAGTTAAAGCCGGCACAGCTCAGTGATTTGCTGAAGTATGTCTCTGTCCACCCTGTAGCACTCTACTATCTCGAGATCATGTAGCTCCTGGTAGGTTACCCTGGGTCTGAACACTCTTCTCCTCCTCCTCCTCTTTGCTCTGTGGCAGTTGTCAGCATTATCCTCCTCTCCACCCTCAGCCTAGCACATACTGATGGATCAAAGCAATGGCAGCCCCTAACATTTTTCCAGTTAACATTTCCTTGCATGTATACACCAGTGGTGCAGTGTTTGTGGGAAAAAACAGACTGTAAGGTATTTCCAGGTGTTTCCATACTTTATACTGTTGTGCTGCAGATGCTGCCTGTATGATTGGCTGACTATGATACATTCCAGTTTTCCCCTATATTAATCATGGCTTTGATTTGGCCACTGTGAGTGTTAGAGACATTACTGGCAATTTGTGCATTATTGCCTTTATTCTTCTGTTGCCCTTTTTAAATTATTTTTTACTTACATCTCCTCCCATTTTCAGCTATGCAGCCACCAGCCAGCTGTATTATTGTGTGCTTTGCATGGCCCATTGTGAGTTGCAAGAGTTCCATATTAGTGATTTGTACTTCATTTTTCCTTTATTGTGCTGCTGTCCTTTATTTTTTTTACATCTCCTCCCATTTTTAGCTATGCAGCCACCTGCCAGCTATATTATTGTGTGCTTTGCCTGGCCCATTGTGAGTTGGAAGAGTCCCATATTAGTGATTTCTACGTCATTTCTCCTTTATTGTGGTGTTGCCCTTTATTTTTTTTACATCTCCTCCCATTTTCAGCTAGGTAGCCACCTGCCAGCTGTATTATTGGGTGCTTTCAATGGCCCATTGTGAGTTGCAGTATCCTATATTGCTGATGTGTACTGCATTTCCCTTGTTTTGCTATTTCCTTTTTTTTTCCTATATCCTTCCTGTTTAAGCCCTCACACTGTGCAGACCCATTTAGCTGGTGTAAACAGCAAGAAATGGCTCTCCCCTGGGGGAGTATTCATGGAATAAGAGTATACAACCTCAGGCACACACCCTCGCTTAGCTGTGCTTAGCTAAGCATAAGCTCGGTTTATGGAGCTCCAGTGTACTTACAGCAAGCATGACACAGCCCCTTTTCCTTATTAGTTGCTCCTCCTGCCTTTATACGATGATGTTACAGCACCTACATGGTTAGGTGCAGTGTGACAGAAGAATTTTGTGATTCTGTATAAGTCCCCTCATTTACATACCCCACTACCTTAATCCATAGTTACTGCACTACACATGAGCCTTCCTCCTTAGCAACAACTGTTCCCTGCCATTGTTTTGATTCTGATTGCCATTGAGTATAATGGTAAAATGCAGGTTTCCCTTAAAATGAACTTTTCAACTTATTTTTCGTATTTTCCCCACAATCCCATTTGCACGGTACTTGCCTATGCTTGAACAGGTGAGATCGGCCAATAAAAAATACATTTTTATTTTTTTTTTTAAATGTAAACACTTTAACATGCCAATTACCATATATTTGGCCATTGGCATGCCTACATATTAGGGTACATACTTTTATTGGAGCTGCCATGTCTCCGTTTTAATTTTTGCAAAAATGTATTCTGCTAGTAGCCGAATACATTTCTGCAGCTTACACTGTTCCTGCATGGTTACCTACCTGCTTCCTGGATCACTATTTTACCTCATTTGCATGGTTTTCACCAGCAAATGAGGTAATTAGCATCCCGAGTGGGTTTCCATGCAGGAACAGTGTCGGCTCCCTCGTGCACGTCAATATGTTCCTGGATCGCTCTGCAGCTATAGTCAGTGCAGGAGCGGCTACACTGCTCCTGCATGGAAATGATCGGTTCATGAATCCCAGAGAAGAAATGTCACTTTTAGAAGAGTACAGAAGAGGGAAAAGATCAACAAAAATACTCAGAAAAATAGACATGATAAAAGCAACATGCAGTATCAGAACAGACCAGGATCTATCGTACACTATTGCAAATAATAAACTAAAGATATCAGCACAGACAGAAAAACCTAAAAGATATACAGATAAATATAAAGGAAAAGTACAAAATAAGCAATGTATTGATGACCCAAGAATGTTTTATAGAGAACTGGGAAACAAGGCAAAAGGAATAGAAACACAACCAAAAAAAAAGAAGAAATAGACATATTTTTGAGAAATATCTTTGAAGATCTTGTAGAACATAACAAAGGTACTGAATGAATAGAAGGAGTAACAGAAAGAGTAAGAACTTCAAATGTACATGATATGAAATGGGATGAAGTAACAGCCAGAGAAATTGAAACAAAATTAGAAAAGCTCCTAAATGGAAAACCCCAGCCTCAGATGCAGTATCTAACTTCTGGCTAAAAGTATTAACATCTTTACATGAAGATTGACCCCTGAGTAAGAACTGTTTATATGCACACCCTGATCAGACAACAACCTGATTAACAACAGGAAACATGATACTCCAACTTAAGAGGGAACCTACAAGATTTCCTTAAAATTATAGACCAGTAACTTGCCTTCTGATGATGTATAAACTATACACTGAAATTGATGCTGACAGAGTGTATAGTCACTTAGAAGAAAACTCAATTATGGCAATAGAACAAAAGGGTAACAAAAGAAAGTCATATGGAACAAAGGATCATTTGTTGTTAAAAAAAGTCATAATGAAGAATTTAAGTATAGCATGGACAGACTACAAAAAAGCATTTGACAGCATCCCACATTGATGGATAAAAAAGTGCTTACAAATGTATAAAATCCACACTGCATTGGTTGATTATATTACAGTGACCATGAAACGGTGGCAAACCACTTTGCAGGTAAGCCATGATAAAGGGTAAATTATTATCCCAGGGATAAAAATTCAAAGGGGGGTATCCCAGGGTGACTCTTTGTCACCAGTACGTTCTTGTCTAGCCCTTAATCCATTAAACTGTCAATTTAATAGATTAGGTTATGACTACAATCTGGCTTGTAGAAAACAACAAAATGTAAAGAGTTCTCATCTTTTTGAGGATGATTTAAAACTGTATACTTCATCATATGAGAAACTGAAAGCACAAGTGCAAGTGGTCAAAATGTTCACAAATGATATAAGAATGTCATTTGGTCTTGATAAATGTGAAAAAGCAACCTTTAAAGCAGGAAAGCTGCAGCACCAAGACAATAGTCTGGGAGAAAACTGTAATATAAAAGCACTTCAGCATGTGGGAGTATATAAAATGTCTGGGAATTGATGAAGGGTCAACAATAAGGCATGAGCAAATGCAAATAAAACTTACTAAGGAATATTTTATAAAACTAAAATTAATACTGAAAACAGCCCTGACTCATAGGAGCAAAAGTCCAAACTATAAACCAATTTGTTCTTCCTGTTCTAACTTACAGTTTTGGGTTGATTGACTGTTCCCAAAAGGTATTGAATCAGTTGGACAGGAAAAAAAGAAAAAATGCTTCATACATATCAAATGATTTATAAAAAATAGTGTATACCAAGATTATATAGTCCCCATTCAGAAGGAGGTATGAGCCTACTTGAAATTGATTAATGCATACATCTGCAATCATAGGACTGCATATATATCTGCTGACCTCACAAGATCCAAACATAGTGAAAGTTTTAAAACATGAACCGAACAAGTTTAAAATGACTTCCTTGCTATGTTTAGCAGAAGCATATTGGTTTTAAGCAGGAATGGAAATTAAACCAGAAGTAGGCAAAAATCAGGCAACAACTGGATGTGCCAAAAAACAAAAGAAAGAATACAAGGTGAAAGATAAAATGAGAAGGCAAGAAATGTAGAAAATATATAAATATAGTTGCAAGTACAGAAAACTCTTCGAACAACCTCACATTGATCTGGATCTGATGCAGGAATGGTTAAGGAAAGGTGAATTTAAACCAAAAGTTGAAAGGTTAAT
Organism: Protopterus annectens; assembly: GCF_019279795.1. NCBI lineage: Eukaryota > Metazoa > Chordata > Ceratodontiformes > Protopteridae > Protopterus > Protopterus annectens. Next base: position 718,545,732 of record NC_056727.1, on the reverse strand, counting down.
ATTGGTGGCCCAGGATAGTGGACTACATACACGTTGGTTTACAAAGTCAATTAAACATGTCAGAGAAACAGACAAATGCAGGTTTTGTAAAACATAATTGGAAACAGTTGCACATCTTGTTGCTTGCTGTGATATACTAATGGCAGAAGGCTCATATACTGAAAGGCATAATAATATGGCAAGACTGTTGCACTGGGGATTGTGCAAACCTTATAATATTGAAGTAGCTGAGAAACATTGCAAGCATGAGCCAGAAAGCGTTATAGAAAATGATGAAGTTTATATCACATGGGATCACTCATTACCAACAGTTCAAAAATAGATGCAAGAAAACATTACTGGAAAAGAAGACAAAAGTAGCAGCAATCATTGACATTTCTACACCCAGTGAGTACAGTGTCTTACTTGCAGAGAGACAGAAAGTCATAAAATACCAAGATTTACAGGCAGAATTGAGGGCAATGTGGAAGAAGGATACCTAGACAGTTCCAATAATAATAGGAACAATGGGTCTCTTGAAAAAGAATTTACAGTCATATTTAGATGTTACCGATACATGTAACTTCGTATGAATTGAAGAAGAAGTCAGTTCAGCGCACATTGTGGGTGCTGCAAAGAGCAATTTTTGTTAACATCAAAGATTGGATAAATACTAATTTCATGAACTTTAATCATACTTTGACTTCGGAATGAGGTCCAGATTTGAATCTGCATTAATACATAAATAAGGCATGCTATTGGGATTCTCAGGGTGTTAGAAACCCAAAAGATTTGGAGAAATTAAAAAGAGATAAACCCTTATGTTATAAAAATAGAGAGCAAGCTGGCTGAAAATCAGAACCCATGTAGTTAAAGTCACAAGTATCCAGATTGATGTGGTTGATCATTGCAAAGAATTCCCTAACTTTTGACCACCACGTGGTAACAGCAGACAAGAAATCCTTTTACTTAGCCTGATTAATAACTGAAGGTATTTGATCCTGTCAGAGTATTATATCATTCCTTTATGCTCTGTTCTGTGTTAATGCATAAGGAAATACTAAAAATGTAAGTGTCAGAAGACATTTCAACTATTAAATGGATTTCTGTATTTCAGTAATATTCTTAGATAAGCTAGACCAGAAAGCATGTTTGTATTCTGTGAGACATGGTTCTGCGGCTGTATGTTGCAAGTTTGAATAAGGATATACAACTCTGCCCTGTTATAGACAAAGGAATACTATGGATAATTTCTTGCATAGGAGAAGCAGTTAGCAACGTAGATAGCGTATCATTGTATTTTGTCCTTGGTTTTACTATAAGCTCTGTAATGAATGCAGCATTATTTGTGAAAGAAAAATTACAGATGAGATCATGAGAAACAGCTCAGGGTATGAGAATATGCTGAAATGATAGTAAATGATAGTAAAAAAAAATCCAAAGCCTGGAAATGTTGAGGTAAAATACAGCGTTTATTCCAAACAGGAAAAAAATCACAAAGCTTTCGGGATAAACCCTTCATCAGTGTAAAAAAAGAGATCAAATGTCTTCATTTAAATAGTAAATTTAAACCATAAAACTAATCACTTAACACAGTTGTATTAAGCACTTCACATATACAAGTAAATTTTACTGACAGTCAGTATAGCCATAAAATAAGTAAAACATTTAACTAAAACCCATTCACGCAAGATGTTATTTCAAAGTTAACTGTCTTCTTTTTAAAACAGGTTTAATTCATATCAACGTCAACATAAATAGAAAACAGGGTACATTCCTTTGGTATAGTTTCATATGCTGTGATGATATAAATACAAGTTGTGAATTTATACATCCTAACACTAAGAAGAAATATCTTTTCAGGTGTTTTGCAACTTGTAATACTGCTGCCATGCTATAAGGTCTGTCAAGCATTCTACTTAGGGAAATGCACAAGAAGGTTGAAGGACAGCATTATTGAACACAAATCTGAAATACGTAGAGAGGTAGCAACTAATGCTCTGGGCAAGCATATGAGGGAGAAAGGAAGTACACATACATTTAACTTTAGAGTGACTGACATCAGACAGAAGAAAAAAGGGGGGGCCCTAATAATGAATTAGAAGTACGTGAATACTCATAGATCACACTTTTAGAAGCTGATTGTTTTCCAGGTTTAAATACAGCAGGAAGCATTAAACTTGTTTTAAAAGAAGACAGTTAACCACTTTCCCTGGGAAAAAAAATCTTGTTCCATTACTTCACTGTTTTGTGCTTTTGGGTTTTACGTGTCGATGAAAGAGCGTTCACTGTTTTCTCATTTCGTTCTTTTAATATAGACTGGTTTCATATAGTTAATTTCGTGTTTGCAGTCTGCCATGTCAGATTCACATTATGTATAGTTTCAGTAGTTGTCAAATTCTATTCTGAATAATAACATGTCTTGCTATGAAATGCTTTTATGTCTCAGTGGATTTGCTGACAATGGACAGTAATAAGCAATTCTTAAAACCTTGGTCTGATTAACTATCAAAATGCATCACACAGCTAGAAGGATCCCAGAGGTTCTTAACTATAAAGATCATTGGACTAAAAGACTCTCGGTTACCAAGAAATTGTTTTAAACTCTATCACTGTACTCTGTCAAATATAGACTCCTAAGAGGTCATTTATGTCTAGCATTCTGTAGTATTAAGAACCTGCAAAACAAATGATTTACACACTCAAATTAAATAATTGAATCTCCATTTATAAATAAATAAGACATGCTATTGGGATAGATTTATTATGTAGCACTTCCTCCATCTCTGGAATACTCTTACTTTAGGAATGAAACAAAGTGGTGCCCTGACTTCTTTAAAGCCAGACCTTGATGATTGATGGGTACCCATAAATTCATCCAAGATCTGACTTGTTTTGTCCTCCTCCCTATGATTGTGGGTATTGGCTAGGTAATTATCGTACATGTACTGACTTTGTCTTAACTTTATGGATCTATGAGTAAACTGGTTATGGATCCAATTTTAAAAAATGAATTAAAATAAATAAATAAAATATCAACTTCACCAGAAAGTTAGAAAGAAGAGGGAATTCACTGAATGTTGCTGTGCCATTGTTAGTCCTTTAGTGGCGACCTTAGTGTAAGAATATAAATGCAGGGCTTTGATGTTATAGTCCTACCATGGGGGTGCGGGGGAGAAGAGGAGAGGACTGCTTTACTTTCATTCAGAGTCCTACAACATTTAGGTTTTGACTACACTTGTCAACATTTTTATGAGCACTTTGTGCTCCCCACCATCATCCTTTGGCCTTAGTACTCAGTGCCCCACATCCATTGCCAGATCTATCAGCTTTTCCGTTTATCCTGGAATTTATCAGATTAGCTGGGGCTATAACAGAAAAGAAAATAGTAAAGTCTTGGTTATTGGTGATTCCATTGTAAGAAACAGACACAGCATTTACTATGCTAGACAAGGAGAATGTAACAGTGAACTTCATTTTGGGTGATAGGATTAAAGATTTCACTAGGATCCCTAGGACCATTGACCATCTCAAGTATAAATATGACCTTGTACTCACCTATGTGGGAGTGAATGATCTTAGGCATTCTGTCTCCTATACAGTCTGATGGATAGTTAAGTGGTTTACTGACAGAACTTGACTTGTTAAGAATAGGGGGTACTTCTGGTCACAAGTTGTGTCCCACAAGGCTCTGTCCTGGATCTTCCCACTTTAACATCTATTTCTCTGGTCTAAAAGCAGAAATCAAAAGTCTGTGGCTTACCAAATTTGCTTATGACTGGAAACTGGGGGTTCTGTTAACAAAACAACTTCTGAATATTCTCTAGAAAAGACCAGGTCAGTCCATTGCCTAATATACTAATTGTGGTTTCACTTTTAATGCCAAGAAATGCAGTTTAGTTGCTTTCAGGAAATATAGCACCCTCTCCTCTCTCTCTGTAATAGCCCCCCTCAAAACAGACACAGCCATCAAAGATATGGGTACTGATGTTTGTAAGGAACTTTCCTTTGATCAACATATCTCAGATATGGTTAGAAAAATCATTTTACTTTGCACTGCTTATCATTCAGGCTATCTCCTCTAGGTCCAAAAGAAGTCATAGTTTCACTTTATTCATTTATTATTTGACATATCATTGAATATAGTGCCCCACTTGGCATGTAACTCTCTAAATATTTAAATTAACTTGAAAGAACTCAAAGATTTCTTACCAAAAAAAAAAGTAAGCCTAGGCAGTCTACCTTATCTTGCATTATTAAAAACTCTCTTCAGTTAGTCTGTCTCATATAAGCTGCTACAAGGATATTTCTGCTTAGTTTTTTGAGCTATGAAAGATCTTACACTTTTCAACTTCCTTCAGCTTTATAGAACCAGCAGTAAAATATATACCATCTCTAGAGATCTAAACTTTTAGTACCACCATACCCATGCCTGCTGGTGCGATAGGTACTTCACCCAGTGCATCTCCTGCCTTTAGAAGAGACTCCCTTTGCACATTAGAGATTATAATTCCATATCTACCACCAAAACCAGGCTCAAAAAATGGAAGGGGAAATCATAAATTCATAAGCAAACAGAATACTGGATCCAGTGCCACGAGGTTTATGACAAAAACTTTTATCAATTACGTTGATTAGAATTTTGTCATAAACCTTGTATTACTGGATACAGTCTTTTTTTAACGTGACTGGCCTATATTATCTTTTGATCTGCCCTTGTTTTTGATTTTTAGATCATAAATTCATACCTGGGGTATAAGGGAATAGTCTATTTACTAAATAAAGTAATGGACTCATTACTTTTGGGTGACATAGCTAAGCTTCTTAATGCTCAGTCAGGTCATTAAGCTTAGCATCTACCTATGAACCTACTGTTTGTTTCCTTTTCTTTCGGTTTCTATGTATAATTTGTCAAAACATGTATTTCAAGTGAAATTGTTGCAGATACTGTGCTGTCATTTATTTATTCATAAACTGAGAACTTGCTGCTGCTGTAGAAATGGTGTTCTGGACAGGGTGAATATTCTGAAACTAAACTGATCAGAGAAAATCAAAACCAAATGACAGTCAAATCAAAAAATACTAAAGAATTACTATATTGATGAAAGGGTTAATAAGATATGTCTTGTCTTACTCTTGATTAGAATTATTGAAACAATTAGTTTGTATTTTTTGACTTTCACTGTAACCAGCTTTGTTTTCAGCCTGCCACTTTCAAAGTAGTTCTGATTGATGAGCATACCACTCAGACTCTTAGCACAAAAAATCTGGACAAAGACAAAAATAATGGAAGGACAAAGGGTGAATATCGGGGACATATTTTAAATACTACTCTCTGATAAACTTCGAAAGTTGTTAAAATAACAGGTTTTGCATTATGTATTTTCTGAAGGATATGAAATCTGAAATTCAAATGTCTGTCTTTATTTAGTGACTTCAGTCCTCAATGATTTGCTGGAAAACCACACATTTTATTAAGGAACAGACCAATAATATGAGGCAAAAATATGGCCATTCTGTAAAACTATGGACAGTTGAGAGGTATGTTAATGAATCAAGCTTTGATGTTATATGTTGAAATTCAGCTTACCCTTTGTAAAAAGTATTGCATAGAGATTTGAGAAATCTGCCAGACTGATTCCTGAAGTGAAACCATTATACTGTTTGATTCAATGTTGTCTATTTTTATCCAGTTCAACTATGCTCCGACCTCAGCACCGTCTATGAAGCTCTTTGGTAATGCTGACATTATCCTGAAGCAATATACAACAGTTGTACCACTGGCTGTCAACATCAAAATAATAATGTTTATATGATAAGAGTTTCTGTGTAAATAATAGCTTTTAACACAACATGCAGATCACAATATAAATACAGTTTTGTGTTGTAAAACATTGTTTATAAAAATGGCTATTTTTTAACCAAATATCTTCCCTTTACACCTACTACCCGCCTTTGGAATATTGATGTATGTTTAATTATTATTTGAATTTACATGATGACAACACTTCTATAGCTCTAAGTACAAGAGAAGCTGCTACTCACTGCCTGGTAGCAGGCTAGCAAACGTATAAAGAATTTTCCAGTAATACAGCTGTTAATGCACACTTAAATTAGTTCTACTAGTGTTTTTTGATTTTTGATAGAACCATCCAAATAAAGAACCTCAGTATTGGCTCACTGTGTAAGTTTTATGTGTTTGCAGTCACCCACAAAGGTTCACTTTTTCATTATAAATCCATTTTCAGACATAATGTGCCCTGTAACTTGTTGCAGTCTCACACAACATTTCTGAGTCATAGCTTGTCGCATTAGTCCTTTCAAAATTAATTATGGCTTCCCACAAACAATATTAGCAAGCTTGTACTGACACTGCGTTTTATAGGAAAGTGAGCTGGCAGTTCTGATGTCAGGTGTTTGTCATCCTAACCACATAGAATTTAAATAGACTTAAATTGCACTACTGAGCTTTGTTTCATTCTCCTGGGTACCATTATTAAATATTGCCACAGAAAAGATTCATCCTTATCTCATTACCCTTAGACTCAATTACACGATGTGGTAAACACAGAAACAGTCATTCCTGTGCTGTCATTTTTTTAACAGCTAGACTTGTAGGAAATGACTCCTACGTCTAAAGGAAAAAAAATAGTCATTCACCCTTAAGGCATGCCCTGCTAAAATGATAGTTTACTTGTACTCAGACCTTTATTTAACTATGATTTTAAGATAACATACATGATATGAGAAGATGCATTCCCGGGCCTTGTAAAGCCTATAGACACTATTTTTTAAAATCTTTATTAATTTTTTTATATTTTAGACAGTGATATTGGTATACATACAGTAGTAGAAAAAACAAACAAACCATAGCAAATATTTTTTATCATTTTTATGCATTGTTTTCTTTTTAATGTGTCATTTACTTCCACATTACGTAAATTGCTTAATTTATGCTTTCCCTTAAACCTCCCACCTCCTCCTCCTGAGCATTGTTTTGCATGTAACACTCTCTTGTCCCTTCTCTTTGCTTATACTCTGTTATCAATTGCTGGTATGGAAAGTAGCTTCTAATTTGCAGTCCAAACTTCTGCTTAGCCTCATCCCACTCTATTATCTTTCCCTCTCTAGTTATTTGTTGCAAATACCTTGGTTCCTTTGTTAATTTTCAAGCTTATAGAAACTCTTGTTCATTTTATATATATATATATATATATATATTACTATCATAGAAGACCAGTCTCAAAGAGACCTTTTCCAAGCCAAAACTGAATGCTTAAGAGAATCCTTGCAACTGATTAACCAATAACAATTGATTGCAATACATATGTATAGCAAGACTGCTTCTCAGATTTTGGTTTCAAATATATATTTACCAAGAACTATACAATAGGTAGTATGTACGTATGTATTTATTTATTTTGTTAAATGGATAGGTAGGCTGGTCCATAGACGATTTTCAACTACAGCAGAGCTAGGCATTCTCAAGTTTCAACAGATAGTTACAATTATTTGTTTTTTGTACAATTCAAAGAGTGTGACAGTTAATTTGAAGAACAACAATGGTGAGACATAGAGAAGATAAAAATAGATGACTAATACAGTATGAGTATGTTATTTTTTACAGTTCTGACAATGTGGCAGTTCATATACTGAACAAGGGAGCAACATGTGGAAGGTACAATTAAATATCAATGACGATACACTATGAGGTAGTTTACAGCTCAAAGAGGACAGCATATATATTTTTTTTAAACAAGAAACATCTTCATTAAATTATCATGTATGACATAGGCCATGTAACATTTATATTACATTTATATAAATGACAATAAATCACTGTGACACAATCTCAGTTGCAAACATGATACATTCCAAACTGTGCCGACACAACTATAACTGCAAACATTATACATCACTTTTAACATATCCAGTCATTGTTAGTCAACTGTTGCATAGCTCATTCAAACCCTGCCTTCCTTTAAACCTCATTCCTCCTCTGCATGTATTGATCCAACAATTCCCATTTTTTCCTATGTAATTTTCTCCTACTCTTTTCTAAAGATCTCATTTCCAGTTGTTTTAACTCTGTTACTATTTTCATTACTTCTAATAAAGTTGGTTTAGAATTTGATTTCCTTTTTCGAGTCATTGCTTTTTTTGGCAGCCATCATGATTAGACTCTACAAGGCCTTACTATGTCTAGGCAATTCTGAGTTTGGATCATAGCTAAAAAAAAAAATCATTTCCCTAGTCACTCCAACTTGCTCACCCAGCATCTCCAACAGAGCAGTCTGCAGGGAATCTTTATAAAGTCTACCAACTCATTACACTCCCAGAAGATATATTCCCAGTTATCTCTTTCTGCCCCATCACATCTCTAAAATTTGCTGTCTACCCGTGGAAACATTATTTGATGTCTGCTTGGGGTATAAAAATACCGTGTAAGCACTTCCAGGCAAAGATCCAAAATCTTCTAGATTTTGTTGCATATTTGGGAGACATGCATACATATATCCCCTCATTGCTTCTTTGTAAATTGCTTATCTAATCTCTCTTCCCCATCCTTATTAAACTCCTCTGAGTGATTCTTATAGTTATCGTGCAATATTTTATATGCTCTAGTAATTATTCCTTTCTTAATGGCAACATCTGTTCTAGATTCTACTAAAAACTCTACCAGTGCTAGTCTTTCATTTAGGACCACACATATTTCTTTTGCTTTGCCTATACTCTGATATCAATCCTTATATGGAAGGCAATCTTTAACCTGCAGTTCAAATACATTCTTGGCATCTTCCCATTCTATTACCTTTGCTTCTCTAGTTATTTGCTCCCAATACCTTGGTTCCTTTGCCAGTTTTCTCCAATAAATTCCAGCCCCCTCTTGCCTATTGTCTGTATCCCTAATTGCAGTCATCCTATTGACAGAATCTCCTTTTCCATTCCCATGTTGGCATAGGTTTTAGAAGACCTTCTACTACTTTATGAGTATAATATTCTGTATGGTTATTGTTATTTTCCTTAAAGGTCTGCATTCAAAATCCCAGTCCTTCCTTGTTTCTTGAGCTTTCCCCTGTTTCATCATCATCTCTTTCCACTTTTTTTCCATATGTTAGTAACTTATTTCTCACACTTCCACCAGAAAGATAAATCTCTAGTTCAAGATTTCCGCAAAGCAAACCAACCCAATCATCTTGGTAAAGAGAACATAAGGCAAAGCCTTCTCATACATTTTATAAAATGGCAAGATCATAGCCCTAATAAGACAGAAAATAGTTTGTTCATTCAAAAAGGCAACTATATAATTCAGCCTTTTATGTGCTCAAAAATATTAACAAGCAGTCTTTGCGGTTTATTGTTTTAAAATCAGTAGATCATGGAAGGCCAGAGGGAAGGAAAATGTAAAATGCAGGAGCTGACACTTCTGTTTCACTCTGATTACTGAAAGGTTCATATTTTTAAAGAAAAATACAGAAAAGTAGTAAGTTCCCAATTAGTTCAACAGGGCTAACATAACCTCACTTAAACAAATAGCAGTGTTGCACCAAGGTTAGCTGGAGACAGCTTCTTAAACCTACAAGTGTATTAGAATCTTATTCCTGCCTACCATGATGACTATCAAGCTTTCCTTTCTCTGCTGCCTCTGTAGCACATTCATTCCCCTAGGAGGCAAAGGCCTTACAGTATGTTTGATCTTGTTAGAAGTAAGATCTGAGCATTAGAGAGTAGAACTGCCACTCATCCAAGGCTAGGGAGGTTTGTAGTTTTAACACCTTGAACACTCTGTGCATACCCATAACCACCACAGAGATTGGTGTGCAATGGGCATCAAAGACAACATATCATTCACTTCCACAAGTAGCTTAATCTCAGACCACTGTCCTGCTCCTTGAAGCCAACATTCCCGTGGGCACTCTCATTCCCACTGGAGATTCCATAATGGGAATAATTGCCCAGACATGTTCCCCACCCCCTTCTCCAATAAAAAGATGAGATGGCAAAACAACCTAACTCCTTTTCACCTAACCTCCAGTCTGAACTTCTGTCACCTGGATCATAGTTAGGGCTGTATCCCTCTATGACATTGGAGCTGGCTGCTATTTACTGAAATTCATGCAGGTATAATAAAATGGTGAAGAAAGTTCTATGTAGTTCAGATACATTTGACAGAGTTACTAACAGTATATAGCTTTGAGCTCAGGCTCCTAGAAGCAGTAATTTACTTTTAACAGCTGAACCTTTTTATCTGAGGGGGTCATTGAACACTTTTATATCTTTCAAATAGAAACGGAAACCCACAAAATAATTTCCTTCTAAGTTATACATAGCAAAAGCTATACCAGGGATGATTAGGGGCATATATAGGGGCTTCATAAAAACCTAAAGTGACTGACAAAAACTGATTGCTATTACTTAATTTTTGTGAAGACACTGACCAAGCGTCTGTTTTCTTTCTGCAACAAAGGACAACAGGACACATAGCACTGCTGTAACCTGAAGATAAGATTATCATTAATTCATAGCAAAGAAATGGAGTAATGCAGTATGTATTACAACCAATAAAATATTTTATTACAACAAAAACACATAAACTTTTGCATCATGTTTACTCAGATCAGTCCACAGTCTACTCATTCCTCCTTACAGCAGTTTTCCTTATGGCTGTCTTACTTTTTATTTATTTATTTGTGTATTTATTTATTTATTTTTACTGACCTGGTCAGCTTCAAGATCCCTGTTGCAGTTTGTCACTTTTCCTGTATTTATTAATCACTTTTCAAACACTAGCTGACATTGCATTTTTATATAGATTAAGTGAGATTTGCACTTAATTTGCTGATAGCTGTTATGATCCAAGACACTGATTTTTTTCAGGAAACTGTATGGGGCAGAAGCAAATGGCTTGCCAGTTAACATCTCCTTTTGTGTTAGGTTTCTATAGCAGTTGCGCAATGGGTTTCTTGGTTTGCTGCTGCATCCCTGCTGTGATCTACAATACTTATTCCACCTGTATTTGATTTCTTCAGCAGTTCTTCCTGCAGCATCCTTGTTTTTCCAACAATCAAATTATTTTTTTATATCTATTCATAAAGTGCTCTCATATAGGAATAATCTTCTAACTAAAACAGATGAAATAAATCAGATAAAATGTGAATAAGCTCTTTATTCATTTTTATATGCAAGTACAATCCTCATATCAGAAGGGGAAACTGAACTCAGCCCAGATGGATGTTTCTTCTCCTGACTTCCTTGCTTATAATGTTTTTGATTGCTTCACATGTAGGTCCTGCTCTAATTTTACTCACTATGTTTAACTTAGTTGCATTCCTTTACCCTACCTCCATTCCCAGCCACCCCGGCATCAGTTCCTTCATTTCCTGGAAATTATACAGCCACTTTAATTCTTAGGCAGTCAAATCCAATTATACCACAAAACAATTAACCAGTGGTTATTGTTATTTACCCCCTTAAGAAGAAAAAGAAAACCAATGAAACAGCTAATTTTCATTCATACCCTGGTGTTAATATTCTTTGCTACATAAATCATTCATCTCCTCCCAGAATTACAGCGTTGACTCCCCATCAAAAGAGGAACTCGATTTACAAGTATTACTTCTAATAATACCATCTTATAATAGATAACGGAACAGTCAATAGTGATCTCCCTCCTGTCAAATCCCACTGTGCCATTACAATCTCCTCAAACTATAACTGCATAATCACAATAACTACTACATCAGGAAAAGGGGACTTTTAGTTGAATCCAGAATGGAAGCTGCTGTTAAAAAAGGGTTAATTAGTAAGGCATATAAAACATTACATAACTATAAAAATCAGTCAGAAGAGTAAGAAGAGATTGGGAAGAGAGACTGGAAAAGCAATTTACAAGGGAACAATGGGAAACATATGTATGGATCCTAAGTATCAACAAAGTCCAGAAGGCTTAGGATTCTTGCTTGGAAGAATTTGCATAGACAGACTTCAATTTTTTTTCCCCAGACAGAAAATGTTGGCGGTATAATGAGGTATCTAGGGACATATTTTTGGGAGTGTAATCAGCTGGCAGTTTTTAAAAATTCCCTACAGAATACTCTGTCTGAAATATTGGGGAACAAATGGCTGTAACTAAAGAAATGATTCTTTTGAGATGGGACACAGGATCTGAATTGCCTCGAGATAGTAAGACCTTAGTAAGTTTAATACCATTTGCTGCCAAAAAAGCAATTACTTAGAAAAGAAAAATCAAAACCTAAACTGGAAATGGGATTTTCAGAAAAGGGAAGAAGCAAATTACCTAGAAATAATTGGAATTTGTGGCAACAATTTATGCAAAATAATATGCAGCAGGAAGAGTGAGGTTTAAGGGAAGGCAGGAATTACTAAATGAGAGTTGATATAAAGAAAGGAAACATCTGTACTGTATTATGTAAATGAAAAAATGTTACTATGGTTTGTTTTCTTTTCTATTAATGTGTGTGTGTGCCTATCTCTTAAGTAGTGATTTATTAAAGGTGTTAAAAAAGAAAAAGGGACATTATAAATGTCTTACACTTTATTATAGACTCCATTTGCTTTTGCAAAACCCAGACCTTAATTCTAGCATGTAATATCACATCCCCCTAAGTGCTATTTCTGTGTCTTTGCCATTTACTAATGTCACCACCTCTTCTCCATGTCAGTAGCTGTGGAACATAATAAAAGGATTAAATTTAATAAATGTAAATATTAGAAGCATTTACAATAGAGCTGAACAGTTTCATACCTGTATAGATATTTACTCTTCCAATATCCTAATACTTATTGAAACATTGTTCCAAGGTCACATAAAAATCCTAAAATCATCTCAGTATGTTTAAACATTTTTGCACGCAACAAAGCATATAAAAGAGCTAGTATGCTAGAAGTTTTCATCAAAGAACACCCAACTGCACTTTGTGTGATAAGCAATATCCAGTACATCCAGTACATATATAGAGAGAGTCTATAACCATTACTGTTCATTGTAAATATTTTAAATTACTGAGTTTGTGTATTCTCCCAAAAGATACTTTCAGCTTTAGAAGGATTTCTGGAAGCAGCAGTAGCCCTTTATTCACTGGTGATATGATTCCCTCTTGTGTGGGTTCCTTAGGCCACTAATCTAGATGGGTGGAGCTGCAATAGGCTGTATGGTCCTCAGCTGTAGCACTAGCAACCCTCATGTTTTCTTGAATGACAACTTGTCTTCGTGGCTGTTTCCTCTGTGCTGGGCATACCCCAGGAATCAGTTGGCTTATATGTCTGAGGTAACACTTTGCTCAGGTGCTTACCCATACTGGTCATCCTAATCTAAATAATAGCCTGGAATCTCATTCTGTCAGAACATGCTCTTGACTTGCAAGTATCTTCCATTTTCAAATCAGTATCTGCCAAATCTGTAAAAAAATACTAGAAATGTTACTAGATAAATCAGTTCACTCATGTGGAAAACTAAACCCTTCATTTACTCTGTATGATAGCCACTGTAACTACAACCCTTATCATACATTATAAACTCATCCTTTACATTGTGTACTGTCCCTCTGCTCTTCAAATATGTATTAGTTGTTCTTTTGCCTAAAGTACATTGTCCTACATAACTTTCAAAATGGCTGCACATTGAGTAATAACTTAATTCCAGCTCTCCCAGTGTGAAAATAGAAATTGAGCAGAAAAGACCAGTAGACTTGTGTTTATGGATACATTTCAGTAACTGGCTTATAAGTGTACTGCCTGGATGCCAAGAACAAAAAATAAATAAATAAATACAGAGGACAAATCAGCTACAAAAGTGAGGAAGAAATGCTGACTGGGGAAAGTTGTGCAGCTGTTCAGCAACAAGCAATGCAACCTTCAGACATGAAAACCAGTAACCTACAGGAAGATGTAAGACAACTACACACAAACCTGGTTAACATAAATGAAACACTGAAGGAGTGTATCAACACAAAGAACAAAAGGCTGGAAAAAATGGAAGAAGCTTTAAACAAATTTTCAGATGAGGTGATAATCTGCAAAAATCAGACACAAAAAAGGCTGGCTGAAGATGATACTGTTCAGTAAGAGATGTTTCAAAAATAATAGAGTTAGTGAACAGAGCACATAGAGAAAACTTGAGATTTTCAGCTATACCAGAGAAGCTGGAAGGAACAGACTGCATTAATTTTATGAAAGCACAAATAAGCAACTGGACTACTATTCTCCAGCAGGACTTGTTAGTTGAAAGGGCACATTGTGTGTATGCTCCAAACTGGGCTATGAGAAAGCAACCTAGACCTTTAATAGCAAAGATGCAATCCTACCAGCAGAAGTAGTTGCTTTTGACAAAACTGTGACAGAAGGACAAAGTACTAAAATTGGGAGACAGCAGAGTGTTTGTGGAGAATGATTACTCATTGTACTCCAGGCAGAAGTGAAGCAAATTTATTCCACTATTCAGAGAATGTCAAGATGCATGTGTGTGATTCAAATTGCTGCACTCAACTTTCTTTAAAGTATTCTTCCCTGGAGGGACAAAATCATTTTTCGATTAAGTACATGCTAAGGAGGAAATACAAAAGTCTGTCCAGCAAAAAGAGGGATATGAAACAGAAAGTGATTCTGCTTCTTGTTCTTCTGGTAATAAAGACCACAGAGAGACTGTACCTGTGAAACTTTTTCCAGTGTTTCAACAGAAAATGTTGGAGTGAAGGAAGGGAGCATGAGAGCTTGCTAGATGAATTGAGAGTACATTGGAACTGAAACAGTGACAGTATTTGGGAGATAGACATGAACAGTAATAAAACCAGTAACTTAATGTAGGATTACAATGCAATACTTATGTGTGTGAAATATGACAGAACAAGAAAATCTGGAAATATTGGACTTTTTCAGATTTTGTTGGTCTTGTGGGGGACTCTAAAGCATATGCTCTACTTCACGTCATTAATGTTCAAAAAATACTTTGAGGAGGGGAAGAGGAGGGAGAATGTTAACTGTAAGTACAGACTTGTTTTCTTACTAGAGTATTTTTGTGGTGCATAGTTTTCTTTGCATGCTGTACAGTATTCTCAGTTATTTTTAAGTGTAATGGAGATTGTAAACAGATGCTGCTGTTTCTTTCTTTTCTGTCTCCCTACTCTCTTTCCTCTTGTTCAGTTTTATGAAATGTAGGCAATACAATGAAAAAGCAGAGCCTGGTTAAAACAGCATGACAAAAGAAAAATTAATGCACTTTTTCTCACTCTTGCATGGGGAAATGACTGGATTAAGGACCTCATATTGATTTAGTAACAGGTTTTAAGTGTAAGCAAGTAAATGAAAAAGAATATTGAATATTATGAGGCTTTTCTAGCAAAACCATGTATGCTCGGTAGCAATTCTGCAGATGGTCTTCATGTTTCCATGGAGACAATCTGATAAAGAGAAACATGCTACAGGTTAGTGGAGAGTGATTGGCTGAAGGAAAAGAAGAAAACTGAGAAAGAAATTGGCCAGGACATAATGTTCTCTGAAAGCATTCAGGGCTTTTTCCAGCTGGGAGAGCTATAAAGAAAATACAAAACCAATTAGCAGTTAGTAGAAGCATAGGCTGCACCATGCATCTTAGCATGTTTAACCTTTCTTTTAGGTTAACTCAAATCTATGAGTGTGGCTGTCAGTTAGGGATATGTTTTCCTATTAGGAGGGTAAAACTTCAGTATTTGAAGCTGTACATAGTTTTGTGTGTTAGTATTAAGTTAATAGGTTTTAGGAGGTATTGGGGTTGTTTTTTTTTTCAAGGCTTTTAATAAAGCAAATAAAACAAAATAAGTTTTGTAAGATGTGACATGGCCTCAAATGGATATGACAAGAAACAATTGTATAAAAGTTCAACCTGTTGAACAGTGTATGCATGTAACACAAAAGGTGGAACTAGAAATTTAACAAAAAAGGAGTTATACATAAAAGGTGAGAATAATAACATTTTAATGCAATGATGGTTTCTGTAATGTCTTTAAATGTCAACAGTCTCACAGATAAATACAAAAAAGAAAGAGTAGTGAACTATATTAAAATGTGTAGAGTGCAATTAACTATGTTGCTCTTATAAACTTAGAAGGTTGCTAGACTGGCAGGTTTTGTGTTATAATACATTTCTGGAGGATATGAAGTCTGAAACTTAAATGGCTGTCATTATTTAATGACGTCAGTCCTATACAATTTGTCTAAAATTACAAATTGAGGAACAGACTCTGAGGCAAACAATCTGGAAAGTTGAGATGTATGGATGAAAGCATAGTTAGAAGGTTGAAAGGTTCAGTTCCAAAGTTAGCTGAGATAGGCAAATAGCGAGGAAGGAGATGATAACTGAACATGGATCAGAATTTAAGTGTTTGATGATCATGTCTGCATAGTTCAGACATGTACACAATATGCTGGGTACACACCTCAGAGATACCAGGTGTTCATGTTGCTGTGCCATCTAATAGCCAAGTTCATACAGTTCCCACAGTGATGTCTCTTGGCATGTCTGACCACAGACCAAGCCACTGTCATGCATGATAGCTACTCTGAATTGCCTGCATAACACATGATAGCCCATATACATTGTCTGCTGACCTGGGGTCACCACACATTGGATAGGTTGCCATGGCTGTCATTGACTCACCATTTGTGGTTGAGAAATGGATAGCTACACAATCACTTGTGAAAAAAACAATGTTTAAAACAAAGCATCATCATGCACATAAACAATATTCACTAAATGACGTTTAGGTGTTATATGGTGTGTTGTATTCATCTTTGTTGTTATGATATTGCCTGGTATTCTACTGCCATAGCAGCACTGTCCTCACAAGTCAACTCATCTGAAAAACACAATAAAATATGATAACTATTATAGCATGGCAAGATTAGACACTATCATGTTATACTCAATAAGGCCTGCAGTATTTTGTCCAGCACACCAATGACACTGTAAGCTCAAGCCCATAAATATGAATGATGAATCTTATATCAGCTCCCAGCAACACTTTGGCAAAACATCTCCCATCAGAAGAAAGAAAAAACTCTTACATAGAACCAATTGCAAGCCACTGCAGTATGTTTGTGTGCATACATGTGTGTATTTATTTATTTATTAAACTGAATTTGTTAAACTGGGTAGAACAGCGATCTCTTGCACCATTTAGAGTTCAGCATGGGTTGAGACAAGAAACAACAAAATATATATTACACATACAGATTATAACAGAAATAGATGGAATACATATCATAATCAGAACACATTACCCTTGTGTAGTAATTATTCCATACAACATAAAAGTCAATGACATTGAGCTTGTACAGTGACAAAAGGGGGGAGGGAGGAGAAGAGGATATACTTAGTGGTTCTGTTACCTTGACAGAATATTTGTAGTATATTAGCATTGTGTAACAGGATATATTTACATATGGTGTCATCCAGGAAAGAATAGGGTTAGTATATTAATAGAGAGTCTATGTGCACTATGTACAGTATCTTTAGTTAAAAAAAGGAAAAAAAAAGAAAATATATTTTTTGAAGAAAGATTCAGTCAGTAGCTGTGAGCTGTCTGATGAGTTGTGAAATACAGAAAGTGGGAAGAAAAGAAAAAAACATGATTAATGTTTTTAATGGGTGGCTGTAAAGACCATTTCAGATGAATGAACTTCAGAATGAACTGGCTCCCCACTTAAGCACCATGTTCAATAATAGCCTTGCATCAGGCTTTGTGCCCACTGAATGGTGCACAGCAACACTTATTCCACTCCACAAAGGGGGAGCCACCACTGATCCCGGGAACTATTGACCTATTAGCCTGACGAGCCTGGTCTGCAAGGCCATGGAACTTATCACCATGGAACTCATAAACAAAGACATTGGTAACCTCCAAACTCTGGATCCCACCCAGTTCGGGTTTGTGAAAGGCAGATCTTGCCTCCTGAACCTGATTGACTTCTTTGAGGCAGTCACCAAATCTGTGGATGAGGGTAAGGTGGTTCACACAGCCTATCTTGACCTCGCCAAGGCTTTCGACACCATCCCACATTCTGGAATTATAGCTGAACTCACTAAACTAGGTATAAATCCCTACATCACAAGATGGGTTGCCAGCTGGCTCACTGACAGAACCTACACTATAAAAGTTGCAGACTCCAAATCTGACCTCAAAGCAGTGACAAGTGGAGTACCACAGGGTTCCGTCCTGGGACCTCTCCTGTTTGGTATCTACTTCTCTGAAGTACAGGCTAACACAGAAGGCCTCTGGCTAACGAAGTTCACAGATGACTGCAAACTGGGAGCCATAGTCAAGTCCCCAAATGATGTGGACATCCTACAGAAGGGCTTCACTGAGACAGATGCCTGGTGTCAGAGCCATGGCCTCAAGCTCAATGCCAAAAACTGCAGTGTAAAAACTCTGTACCCATGAACTACCACATAGGCAGCAATCTACTTAACACCAAATGCATGATAAGAGACCTTGGGACCCAGGTGGACAGTAGTCTCTCCTTTGATAGTCACATCACCACAGTAGTCAGGAAGTCCTTCTACGTGGCACACCTCATCATAAAAGGGTTCTCATCCAGGAAAAAAGAGGTCACTCATTAGACCCATTATAGAGTACAACACCCCTTTTGGAATGTACCTCACAAGACATCTGCAGCAGCTGGAAAGGCCACAGAAGTACCTCACAAAGAGGATTACTGACCTCAGACAAATGCCCTACACCAACCACCTGAAAAAACTCCAGCTTTACTCCGTATCATATCGCCTACTCCGAGGTGATCTCTGCCTAACATATAAAGCTATGTCAAACCCAGAGCTGTTGGACATGCTACACCTAAAGAAACCCCAATCCCTCCGAGCTACACGCTCTGGGGACCTAAACCTTGTCACCACAATAAATAGGACATGCTGGAGGGCTAGATTCCTGTCCCACAGACTTCCTATACTCTGGAGCAAGCTACCCATCTATGTCAAGCAAAGTTCTTCATTAGCACTCTTCAAGAAAAATCTTGATGAGTGGATGGGAAATAGGAAATACACCCTGGGTATCACTTCTGTATCTCTGCTGGACAGTGGCACAGGAAAATAACTTTCTTGGGTGGTGTAAGCTATGGAACCTTGCTGGCTAGGCTTACATAGGCCCTTGGGCCGATAGCCTAGTACCTACCTATGAACCTATGATGCCCCCTAATGAAGCATTTGCAAGCTGATTCTTGTTATAGTGCCTTAGATCCTTTCTAAATATTTTCAAAGTAGACGCTCTTTGAGATGGGAGGGCAGTGACTCCCAGACTTGTAGTCCAAAATGGAGAAGTAGTGGTCTGTACATTGAGGGAGGAATCTGAGGTGGTAGTGAGAGGTGTGCTACTATTGCTGGCTAGTACATAAAGGAGGTGATTCTTGGTTCATGAGTTTGTAAAGATCCGATTAATAGTTTAAATCTAAATTTGATTGGTAGTCAATGTGCTTTAGCAGGCCCAAGACAGTAGTGTAACAAATATGTATATGTTTTTGGCTGTTGCTTACAATGAGGTGAGATTTCTATAGGAGACAGTGGCAACAAAGGGGATGCTGTAAAGTACCCTTTTTCTAATAGCATCCTATCTTTGGAATAAAGAAAGTGAGATTTATTCCTAGTTGTAAACAAATGGGAGTTGACTTATGCTTTTGTAAATTCATTATGATGTTGAAATAAGATGTTGTTCTAGCCAGATTCCAAAATATTTCAAAGTGTGGCATTGTCTCTAAGTAGGTTTGGTTGCTGGTTGTAGTGTGCCAGCCTGCGTGAACTTTGGATAGCTTTGGTCTGGTGCCAAATGTCATTTTTTTATTGGTTTTCAAGAGAAGCCTGTTTTGGGTTAGCCAGTGTGACAGATGGACTATATCATTTAGAAGTTGGTTTCTTATTGTCCTGTGGAAGTGGTAGGACCTATAGATTATCATATTATTAGCATATAGGAGACTAGAGACATACCTCTCAATTGTCCCTGATGACTCACATTTTAGCTCTGTCCATCCTAGTCCCTCCTCAGACTGATGACGTTTGGAGAAAAGGTGGTGAATTACCCATAATAAATAATGACAATAATTATGGTTCTAGACTTTTTTGCTTTAGAAAATGTATAGTAAGTCAAATTCTCTTATTCTGTCAATATTTCAAGTTAACAATGCTAATATTTAAAAAAAAAGTCCCTGCTTGTCCCCTGATTATTTCTGGATTTGTCCTTGATTCTGTTGAGATTTGTCCCTGATTGACTGGGAGCTATGAGTAGAGATGTGAGACAGGTCACCTGACAGCGAGCTAATGGATAAGGGGAAGAGTATAGCAGAAAGGACTGAGGCTTGAGGTACTCCTGCAGTGGGGGTGAGGGTGCTAGTGATTTGAATTTTCTTATTTTGCTGAAGAAGACTCTGTCTTCAGGGAAGTTTTCGAACCAAGAGAGGGTGCGGGTACTTATCCCAAATTTGGTTAAGTCAGAAAGGATAGAGTAGTTAACAAGGCTGAATGTTTTTGTTAGGTCAATGAAGACTTCTCTAGTATTCCATCATTGCACTGTCCACTCACATTACAAATATAGTAAAGCATATCATATGCAGTCATAATGACACTACAGTGGACTCTCACATATAAGTGATGTCTTTAAGCAAATCCTGCAGAAGGCACAACCTAATGTGTCCCTGTGACCAGCCCACATACAGGTGAATCACTGTCCATATTATTTTTTAAATACCTTTATTAAATTATTACTTAAGACATTGCCACACATACATTAATAGAAAACAAACCATGTTATTTTTTTTAGATATGTTATACAGTACATACGTTTTCTTTTTTTTACAGCAACTCTCATTTTGTCCAATATTACAATAATTGAGCAGTTCCCACCTTCTCTTAAACCTCACTCTTCCTCCTGAACATTATCTTGCATGTACTCTCCCCACAAATTCCATTTATTTCTATGTAATTTGCTCCTTCTCTTTTCCAAATATCCCATTTTCAGTTAATTTGTTTTACCATATTCCATGCTACAATTTAGTTTGTTTAGGTTTTGATTTCAATTTACTAGTAATTACTTTTTTGGCAGCCAACAGAATTAAACTTAATAAGGCCTTACTATGTCCAGGCAGTTCAGATCATGTATCCCAACTCAAAAGAATAATTTCCTTAGTTACAGCCATTTGCTCTATCAATATTTCTGACTTGGGGAATTTTTAAAATCTGCCAGCTCATTACACTTCCAAAAAATATGTTCCCATCTATCTCTTTCTTCTCTATCATACATCCATTTACTGTCTTCTTTGGGAAAACATCTTTAAAGTCTGCTTGGGGTATAAAAATACCTATACAAACACTTCCAAGCGAAAATCCTAAAGCTTCTGGATTTTTTGCATACTTGGAAGCCATCACTCCCCACATTATTTTATAATACATCTAGGAGCTAGGCACCTCTATAGTCAGGCATTTTGTTTTCTGAAAATGGCTCCAGAACATGCACTAGTTCTTCTATGGACAACATTCAGCTGGCAATGACATCCAGGCAGACAATTTTCTAGAAGTGAATGCAGTACAAATTTCATTTTCCTGTGGATCATGCCAAAACACTGAGGCCATAGTTTTCAACCTCTTGCCTCAAGAAACAGGAGATAAAATACAGTTGTGACTAAAGTGCCACCCTTAAGAAAGTATTTTAAATAGTGATACTAGTGGCTGAGAAATATGCTAGAATAAAAAGATTTTGATTAACATGTAGTGAATAATAATGGATCTGTAAGAGTACTATTATGCTTTGTTTTGTGACTGAATATTACAAATTGGCCAAGGGACAGATTATATGCTAAAAGCATTATCAATGATATCACTGTCAGTTGGGCTCACCAGAAAGTAATGGCTGAGACAGTATACTGTGAAAAACTGCATAAAAACTCAGTTGTGTGTGTGGCCAATGCCTTGTGTTTAACTGTGGTATACAGATGCAGTTGATATTATGGTTAGGGTGATCACCTCCCATGAGAAAGATACAAGGTTCGAGCCTGGCCAATGCCTGTATGGAGTTTGCATGTTCTCCCTGTGCCTCTTTGTGGTTCCTCCCACCTCGCCTCAAGAAAAAACATGCTGACTGTTTCCATCTCAGACTCACCCAAAAATGTAGTTGTGGGTAACAGCACAGACTCTAGAGATGTATAGACCAACCACTTTTGATATCAACTGTGGTGGACAGTATCCTCTAGATAGGAAAACACTGATCACAGACTGCATGTTTTGTCAGGGTACAGATTTCCTGACAAGACAGAGCTTGGAAGTAGATGACATGATGGTAAGAAGGGGGTTGGACATCCTCTGTATCCAGGAGACAAGATGGAAAGGCAGTGCAGCAAAGCAACTTAGACTGGGATCCAGAGACTACTGTCAGGAGGACTTCAGAATAGAAATGGCATGGGAATTGTGGTGAGGAAGAGGCTTCAGAAAGCAGTGAGGGATGTCATCAGAATTAGTGACAAGACTCGTAAATTTGACTCCATTATAAGGATAGGGCAGTATTCATGATCTCAACCTATACCTCACAGCAAGTTTGTGACAGTGAGGAAAAGAATGCATTTAGGAAACAATTGCAGGACCTACATGAGATGGTGAAGAAAATGAGGGACAGACAAAACAGGATATGAGAACTGCCTGGGTCCACATGGGTGGGGAAACAGGAATAAAGATGGAAAGACCATCCTAGACTTCTGTCTAGCAAATGGCTTGATGGTGGCCAACGCATGGTTCAGCAAGAGAGACAGCCACAAGATCACATACAAGAGTGGCTAACATGCATCTCAGGTAGACTTCTTCCTAGAGAGGAAAGGGCACTGGGAACACCTTGTAAAGTCATTTCCAGTGAAACAGTCAGCTCAAAGCATAAACCACTGGTTACCACAATAAGATGCAAGCAGGTGTTCAAAGAAACCTCTAAGGTCAACAGAGACTAGGCTGAAAACCTGGAAGTAGACTGGAGAGAAAGAGTAAGAGCTCAAGGAAATACTCAGGGCTTTGGTACCTCATGAAGAAGAAATAGGCAGAGTTGAATAATGGCAGTGCCTCAAAGGAGTATGCATGAGGACTATAGACATGTATGTGTCCTAGCCAGCTATGGAAACAAGGTACATAAGGAAAGATTGTAGTGGAATGCAGAAGTCCAGGAAGTCATCAAAAGAAAGGAGTGCAGGAAAAAGTGGGGATAGAAATGACAAACCAAGCTAAGAAGGAATATTGGTTGGCTAACAAAGAGACTAAGAGAGCAGTTGCAATAGTGAGGAACAAGGCATCAGTGGCACTTTACCAGCTTCTGAAAAGTGACTCAGATGATGGCACAAAGAAACTCTGTCAAGTTGGAAAGAAAGATGAAGACTCCCTTTGTAAGGGACACCAGTAACAATCTGCTCACCAGTCCACAGGACATCAAAGGCAGACAGAAGGAGAATTTCCATCAGCTTCTGAATGAAGAAAAACCCACAGAAGCTGTACTGCCCCAGACACAGCCTACAGTGAAAGAGAAAGGGGAGCCCATCCTAGAAGAAGTAAGATCAGCACTAAGGAAAATGAAGCCAGAGAGAGCATCAGGTTCAGATAAGGTCACGGCAGATATGATCAAGATGTTCGGTAAATTAGGGGAGAAATGACACCTGAGGGTACTCATAGTAGTATGGAGAGAAAGATGTATCCCAGATGAAAGGAGAATAAGCATACTAGTACCAGTGCACGCCAACAAAGAGGGCATTCACAACTGTGGGCTAAACAGAGGTATCAAACTCCTGTCATACTGCATGAAAGTTCTGGAGAGGGTAATTGATGAATACACTGAGTAATAGAAAGTGAGATGAGGGATGAACAGTTTGGATTCAGATAAGGATGCAGCACAACTGATCCAATGTTTGCAGTGAGACAGATAGTTGAGAAGAAGGTATAGATGAGGAAAGAATACAACTAAACATTCCTAGACTTGGAGAAAGCATATGACAAAGTCTCAAGAAAGCCGATTAGGGCAGTCCTGCAATGGTTCAAAGTCCCAGAAACATTGTTAGAATTAGTGCAGGCTATATAGAAGGACCCAAACGCACAAGCATGAGCAGGGTTTGGACTCACAAAGGGGTTCCCAGTGGGAGTGAGTGAACATCAGGGTTCTGCTCTGAGCCCACTGCAATTTAAAATGATGATGGACTACATTATCAAATGGATCAAAGGGGACAAGTCAACAAAACTGCTTTTTGCAGACTATTTGGCATTACAGGCAGACTAAATAAGAACCTCAGCAAAGGATAGGGTAATGGAATGCAAACCTGAAGGCACCTAGGATAAAACTGAGTACATATAAGATGGCTGTAATGGTGGCAAATAGGGGAAATCAGAAGAAGTTAGAAACTGAGATAGAAAGGAAAATAGTGGAATAACATAACAGCTTCAAGTACCTGGGAGGGGTAGCTGAGGAGAAGGGAAGTCTGAAAGTGAAGTTCAAAGCTAGAATCAGAGGGCTGCAGCTAACTGACACAAAGTTTTAGGAGTAGTGTATAACAGAAGAAAGCCAAAGAAGCAGAAAACTTTTTATAAAACAGTGGTGTGACCAGTGCTACTGTATGGTATATAACCTGGGAAGTAATGGCAGAACAGTTGAGGAAACTAGCAGTGATGGAGCTGAAGTGCCTGAGATGGAAGGTAGGATGCACACTGTGTGACCGATGAAGGAATTAGGACATTCAAACAGAAGCCCAGTAACGTCAGTTGCAGAGAACATCAAACAGAACAAATTATAGTTGTTTTGGCACATGTGCAGGAAAGCAGAAGGTAATCTGGTGAAGAAAATTTGGGACAGGCAGGAAGAGGGCAAGAGGAAACAAAGACATCCAGCAAAGAGATGGCGATATTGTGTAAGAGAATACCTGGAACAGTCAGACATGACTGCTGAAGAAAGTAGGAGAGTGGCAGTGAATCAAGAGTGATGGCAACAGTTAAAGTGATACTCCAACTCATGTAGAAAATGGGCAAAAGGGGGTTATGATGATGATGGCATGAATAACAACAATCTAAAAAAATTATCACACAAGTTCAGATCAGACAAGCTGTTTATCCTAGTCACACCTCACCAGTTACCTCTATCATTTCCCTCATGAATGTTGATGTCTCCCAGAAGAATTATGAACTGTATAGGTGGCACAGTATTGAGCACTACATCCATGTTCTCTATCTAGAAAGGCTGAATATCCAAGATTAGCTGTTAGGTGTTTGCTCAGAGGTTTTCTTCCTGCAACTCACACTTGCATGAGGTGACCCTATCATTTACTGACACAAACTTCAAATGGATGATACTCAGCCAGGGGTTTATGAGTATACCCACAACTAAAGTAGGTAAGAGACAACTCCTGCTCAAGAATACTGGTTCTGGAAGTATTGCTGTGTGTTGAGGTAAGGCTAACTAAATTTACTTGGTTCTTTTCCACTTCTTGCACAAGATCTTGCTTCTTCCCCAGAAATGAGGTGATATTCCATGAGTTAGAGCTAGTTTCCACTGCTCAGACATAGCCCAGCTTAAATCATCCTATTCCTGCCAGCCACATAATTGTCATCATACCTACCTCCTGTTCACTTAAGGGTGGTAAGCCCACGTGTAACTCCACGCAGATTTTTCTGTCTGAGCCTGACTGAACTACATGGTCACCTTGTCATTAGGTGCTTGCCACTTATCACACCCCCAGGCTTGGCTCCAGGAGTAGGCCATGGTAGCCCTGTTCCTGGAGAGTTTTTCAGATTCTTAACTGAACCATTATGGTGGCATTGTGGATCATCATTTATCTGGCCCCTCCTCTCAGACCAATTTTGTCATGGATGTCTCCACCAAGAGCATAAGGCTCCAGACAGTGTAATCTGTAAAGAGCATAAGGGTACTAAAGCAATCTATCATGACAAGGTCATGATCCCTGAGGAAAATCTACTATTGTAAAGCTCCTTTATGTAATGTAATAGCAAATAAAAAGCAAAAAAAAAATGCTACTTTGGGCAAACACTTCAGCAGGCTATAAACGTGGCTGTAGCTTAGGACTGCAAAGTTCACCAGGCATAAGCACTGTTAAAGGCAATGCATTTAG
The DNA here is from genome assembly GCF_019279795.1 of Protopterus annectens. Classification (NCBI taxonomy): domain Eukaryota; kingdom Metazoa; phylum Chordata; order Ceratodontiformes; family Protopteridae; genus Protopterus; species Protopterus annectens. The sequence continues at coordinate 718,519,626 of NC_056727.1, read as the reverse complement.
AAGTTTAGAGGTGTTAAAAGACCTGAACTTAGGAATGGACAATGCAAGTCAGTGAAATTTGGGTTCACTGTATTACATTTGCCAGGAATAATGCAGCTAGTACAGCAATGTGTGTAGCAGCCAGGACCTCTGTGTACTTGAAGGTATGTTTGTTGCTGTGTTTGTTCTACCACTGGGCATGCAGATGTATAGTAGATCAGAGAGGACAAGATCTGTTGATACCCTGTACATGAGGCAGAGCTCACCCCTCAGTAGCCTCTATGATACCAAGAAAAGGGATACGGCTTTGAGATGGTCACTGTAGCTATTATGATTTAGGCCCTTGATTTTCTTGATGAGAAAGCACTGCAGGTGTTTAAGTTGTGTTATGTGTTTGGACAGGTTCATACCAGAGGGATCATTATACATAATGACCTGCCAAATAAGTGCCAAATGCAGGTAATGATCACATTCCTGGGCCTAGATACTATATTCTTACTAATATTTGCTATTTAGGTAGGCGAAGTAGACTATTAAGGATCAATTTTCTGCCACAACCTCCTAAATATTCCTATGTCAAAAGATCTTTATTAAATTATAATATTTTAAGTTGCAACATGACTTTACAAACATTAATAGAAAAGAAAACAAACCTTAATAACACTTTCCATTACTACTGTCAATTCTATGAATTTTGTTCTTTCCTTTTCTAAAGGTCCCACCTTGAGTTATTTAAGTTATATATTGTTTCCTTTACAGTATTCAGTGTTTGCCTTACAGTTGGTTTAGATTTTGATTTCCATTATAGTAACTACTTTTTTGGCCATTAATAGCATTAAACGTAGTAAGGTCTTACTATATCTAGGCAATTCTGACCCTATATCCCAGCTAAAAAGATTAATTTCCTTAGCTACTACCATTTGTTCCCAGTATTTCTGTCAAAGTACTCTACAGGGAATTTTTTAAATTTGCCAACTTGTTACATTCTCAAAAATGTTCCCAACTTCCTCTTCCTCCCCCTTTGTATTTCCACATTTACTATCTATCCAAGGAAAAATCTTTGATGTCAACTTGGGTATAAAAATAACTAAAATTCTAGACTTTGTTGCACATTTAGGCGACTTACAGATTTATTCCTATTATTCTTATTTGTCTTTTTATTCTATTGCCCCAATCTTTTCTAACTTCTTCTGATGGAGTCTTTTAATTATCATGCAATATTTTATATGCCTTACTAAGTATTCCTTTTTAAACAGCATCTTATGTTCTAGACTCAAACTTAAACTCTACCAAAGCTGATATTTCAGTTAGCACTCCACTATCCATTCTCTTTGCCAATTTTCTGTTATCAGTCCCTCATAGGGAAGGCATTCTGTAACCTGCAGTCCAAACTCCTGCTTAGCCTAATCCCACTCTATTATCTTTCCTCCCAAGTTATTTGCTCCCAATACTTTGGTTCTTTTGCTAATTTCCTTCATCACATTCTAGCTCTTATTGCCTATTTATGATAAATTAATTGCTGGTATATCCACTGGCAAAAACTCCTTTCTCCAGTCCCATGTTGGTTTAATTCTTAGAATGGTTCCTGCAACTTTATACTATAATAATTTGTATGACTGTTAATATTCTCCTTAATGACCATGCATCAAAAATCGGGTCTATATTACATGATCGAATGCTAAGGTGATTGAACACCTTAATATCGACCACATAATAGCGAAAGCAAAAAACAGCGAATGGCCAATTTAATGTAGGGAAAAATTTCCCTTGGCCGTTCGCTGGATTTTCCCATTTTCTCCACTGTGGAGCGGTCTTGGAGTTGGTATATTTAGTTAGGGGGGTGTGGGGGGCACAGCCCCCACATCATGGGGTGTGAGGGGTGGAGCCCCCCACTTAGTTTGGCTGTAAAGTTAAAATGTTTTTGTGGCTGACGGTAACGTTTCTTGGTGGCATTCGATCATTTATGGTTTGATATTACGTGGTCGATGTTAAGGTGTTCGATCACCTTAGCATTCGATCACGTAATATAGACCCACAAAAATCCTTATTTTATCTCACAAACTCCCTTCCCCACAGTTTCACCATCATCCTTTTCCATTTTGATTAACTTTCTGCTTGAGATATGTATATGAGCCTTAACTGCATAGCTTTAAAGAAGCCCTTCAAATCAAGTATTCCTAAACCACGTTGATCTAATGGAAAATCAATGTACAGGGCTTCTTAACTCTTTCCCTTATCCACTCTCAAATTATTTCCTTTAGTTCTTTAGTAATTGTTATCAGCAATTTCTTGTTCAGGTCTTAGCATGGATAACCCTCCCTTTAGGTTAACCCAAGTCTGTAAGTGTGGCTGTCTGAGACAATTGTCCTTATTAGGAAGGTAAAACTTCAATATTTGAAAATGTACACAGTTTTGTTAAATTAATTGCTGGTATATCCACTGGCAAAAACTCCTTTCTCCAGTCCCATGTTGGTTTAATTCTTAGAATGGTTCCTGCAACTTTATACTATAACAATTTGTATGACTGTTAATATTCTCCTTAATGACCATGCATCAAAAATCGGGTCTATATTACATGATCGAAGGCGAAGGTGATTGAACACCTTAACATCGGCCACATAATAGCGAAAGCAAAAAACAGCGAATGGCCAATTTAATGTAGGGAAAAATTTCCCTTGGCCGTTCGCTGGATTTTCCCATTTTCTCCACTGTGGAGCGGTCTTGGAGTTGGTATATTTAGTTAGGGGGGTGTGGGGGGCACAGCCCCCACATCATGGGGTGTGAGGGGTGGAGCCCCCCACTTAGTTTGGCTGTAAAGTTAAAATGTTTTTGTGGCTGACGGTAACGTTTCTTGGTGGCATTCGATCATTTATGGTTTGATATTACGTGGTCGATGTTAAGGTGTTCGATCACCTTAGCATTCGATCACGTAATATAGACCCACAAAAATCCTTATTTTATCTCACAAACTCCCTTCCCCACAGTTTCATCATCATCTTTTTCCATTTTGATTAACTTTCTGCTTGAAATATGTATATGAGCCTTAACTGCATAGCTTTAAAGAAGCCCTTCAAATCAAGTATTCCTAAACCACGTTGATCTAATGGAAAATCAATGTACAGGGCTTCTTAACTCTTTCCCTTATCCACTCTCAAATTATTTCCTTTAGTTCTTTAGTAATTGTTATCAGCAATTTCTTGTTCAGGTCTTAGCATGGATAACCCTCCCTTTAGGTTAACCCAAGTCTGTAAGTGTGGCTGTCTGAGACAATTGTCCTTATTAGGAAGGTAAAACTTCCATATTTGAAAATGTACACAGTTTTGTGTGTTAATATTAAGAGTTTTTTTGGGTGTATTGGGGTGTTTTTTTTGAGGGCTTTCAGTGAAACAGGGAGTTTTGTAAGATGTGATATAGACTTAGGTGGATGTGACAAGAAGCAACTGTATAGGGGGTAAACCTGACGAATATTGGTATGTGCATGTGACCAAAGCTGGAACTAGATACTTAACAGAAAACTGTTACAAATAAAAGGTGGGAATAATAACTTTTCAGCATAATGATCTTTTTAATACTATCTTTAAATGTTAATTTATTTATTTGACATTTGGTTACCGGGAAAGTCCTACTGGGTGAGTGACCCATTTTCAGCAGAAGCCTGGGGAGAAAAGTTCCATATTCTAATATATAATACAATAGCAAAACACAATCAAATCCAATAGTACGACAAGTAATAAAATAGTATACAGTATTCAATGCAAGGATCATACATAGAAAAAATCAGGAGACAAATAGAATTAAGCATAAATGGTAAATAAGCATTTAAATATAATGCAGTTCCAGTGAGATTATTTTACATTTTTTCAGACTGTTTGTTATCAAGTTTCATTTATATTTACATATCTACATATATACATATTTGCAAGTAGAAAGATGAGAAGTTGTAGAGATATGAGTAGTAATCAGGTACATATTTATAATAAAATGATAGAGAAAAGGAGCAGATAAGAAAAGATGAATGTTGGATTATAGCAAGGTTGATTGCAGTTAGCTTTTTTTTTATTTTATTTTATTGTTTACAGGGACAGTTACTTGACTTAAGTAGTTGTTGTTTTAGCTTGATTTTAAAATGTCTGTGATTCTGAGTGGACCTAATGTCTAGTGGTAGTGTATTTCATAACTTGTTAATTGAGTAGGAATAGAGATTGTCCTGCAGTTTTATTTGGCTTATATAGGGTTAATAGTTGGTTATCTTCAGAATGTAGGGCTTGGTTGGGAGTATAGGTCTGAAGTACACAATTTATGGAGGGGCATTTTTCTGGATTATAGATTGTTTTATGTGCCATGGTTAGTTGCAGGTAGTCGAGTTGTTGGGTAGATTCAGCCAGTTAAATGAAATAAGGACAGTACAGTAATGTTGGAATGGCAGACTTGTTGCAAATTTGGTAATTTTATTATAACAGGATTCTAGTTTATTTGTTAATGTGGTTTGGAACCTGGTTAGTATAGGGGTACCATATTTTAAGGAAGGTAGGAAGTATGTGGATGCTACTGTTCTTTTAGTGGTTTGGTTCATGAAATTTTGGTGCCTATATATCATTCCTAGTTTTTGATATTTTTTTGACGGAATTTTGGATATGCAGGTCAAAAGTTAGTTTATTGTCTATAGTGACTCCTAGCAGTTTGCCATAGGGACAAGTTCTATTTCTGTGTTATTGAAGGAATATAATTTAACATCAGTGAGGTATGGTTTAGATATAAAGATAAGTAATTTGGTTTTGTTAGGGTTTAGTAAAAAAATTGCATTATTGAGCCAGGTTTCAATGGAAGTAAAAGCAGTTTGTGTTATTTTTAGTTGCATAATATTTTTTTGTGGTGGATATGATGGTTGAATCAGTTGCTTATTGGATAATGCTACTTTTGCAGGACGTGGTATGGAAGCTGTTTATAAAGAAGTTAAATAGAAGGGGCTTGTGGATAGAGCCCTGAGGGACTCCTGTTTTGTTAGGGAGATATGGTGAATAAGAGGTTTGCCACTTTACACGCTGTTGCCTTAGAGATAAGTAGTTTGAGAACCAGAAAATCATTGTAGAGAAGAGTTGCTAAGTTTTATATTAGATAGTTAATTCTAAAGTTTTTGGTGTGACACAGTGTCACATGCTTTTGAGAGATCAAGGAATATTGCTGATGTCAGATGTCCTGGGTCCCTAGCTCTATTCACTGCATCTGTAAAGGATATTAGGGCAGTTGATGTACTGTGTGATGGTCTGAAACCATGCTGGGTCTGTGCAAATAGTCTGTTAGAAATGAGGTATTCAAGGAGTTGCATAATAATACATTTTTTTCAAGTATTTGGAGGGAGGGGTCATAACAGAGATGGGATGACAATTGATTTGATTTTCCTCCTTTATGTATAGGGATGCAATTGATTTCTTCCATATCAGTGGTACATGTGATTCTAAGATAGATCTGTTTATAAGGATGCTAACTGGGTAGGCTATAACATCAGCTGCTAGTTTTAAATATTCAGATGGGAGATTGTCGGCAGAGAGGGAGCTGAGTTTTATTTTTTGTAGTAGGCATTGTACATAGTTTATGGGTACTGGTTGCAATATAAGGGATGTTAATTTTGATGGCAGAGGTGGAACATTTAGGTAAGTGGATTGATTAGAGTTGGCATTTAGGGGTATAGCAGTAAAGTTGACAATATTTGTGGGGTTTGTAGTGGAAGATTTGCTAGGATTATTAATCAAGTTTTAAATACTTTCTAGAAAGTGTGTATTGAACATTTGAGCTATTTGCACTAGGGTTTTGTCGACAGCTGGTGCAGGATTTTGTTTTGTACCTGTGGTAAGCAATGTTGAAATAGTGGACCAGAACTTTTTAGGATTGTTTTTGTGATCAGATAATTGCTGAGAATAATATAGTTTCGTATCTGCAGTTATACATTTCTTTGCCTGGTTTTGTAGTTGCCTATAATTTTTCAAGGTTAAATCATTTTTAATTCTTTGGAATTCTTTCTAGTCTTTATCCCTTTTATGTAGAAGTTGTTTTGTGTTTTTTGTGAGCCAGGGTGCTTGGTTGACTTTGGTTACATTTGTGAGGAGTGGGATAAGGCTACTGAGAATATCTAAGAATAATTAGTTGAAGTAGTTAACTGCTTCATCTAGGGGTAGTGTCTTTAGCGTTGACCAGTTTAAAGATTTTAGTATATTGAGAAAAAGAGTTTTATTCAGTATGGATAGGTTGTGGGATGTTTTGTATTGATGAGTACTTGGCTGATGGGTTATAGCACTGTGGGTGTATACTGGTAAGTGGCCACTTAATGTGTCTGGAAGGGTGCCTGAGCTGGACTAGTTTTTGGCTTCAATGACTAGCATCCAATCTATAATGGAGTTTTGGTTACTACTTTTATGGATTCTACTTGGAGTTATGATTAGTTCTGTGAAGACTGATAATTTAAGATTGTTAGGGGGAAAGATTCAATTTTGCCAGTTGCTATTTACATCACCCGTGATTATAGTTTCATTAATTTTTTTAATGTACTCAATATACTAGTGCACTCATTTAAACCTGGAAAAACAGTGGCATTGAGCATAAACTGCTAATGTAACTCACATGCCTCCAACTGTTCTGGTACTACCCTGCCCTGAACATCATTGGTTACTTGCTGAATCACTAAAAATCAAAAATTGTGACCACTACATCTCTCAATGTGTCTACTTAGTGCATTTGTTTTCACCATTTTAGATGCTGTTTTGATGAAGTCTAGTTCTTGAAACAGATGAACGCACTCAACTGAAATAAACTTGTGTTTTGGAGCACCATGGTCATCTTTCTGGTGGTTTACAATATACTTTGTTTGCATACGGTCATTAGCTCTGTATCTTAGCTTTATATATTCCCCAGGTCAAAACCTGTCTCTGCTTGAAAATATTCTCTCCTGGATGTCCCAAAACATATGTAATGAAACTATAATCATGGGTGATGTAAATATCAACTGGCAAAATTTAATCTTTCTCCCCAACAGTCTTAAATTATCAGTCTTCACACAACTAATCACAACTCCAAGTAGAATCCATAAAAGTAGTAACTAAAACTCCATTCTAGATTGGATGCTAGTCATTGAAGCCAAAAACTAGTCCAGCTTAGGCACCCTTCTGGACACATTAAGTGGCCACTTACCAGTATACACCCACAGTACTATAACCCATCAGTCAAGAACTCATCAATACAAAACATCCTGCAACCTATCCACTGCAAGAGGAGCTCCAATAGTGATAGAACAGGATAAAAAAAGATTATACTGGTAGTGTGTAGTATGAAGGGACTACTGGTAGAGTGTAGTATGAAGGGACTACTGGCAAGGGAGGAAAATTATTCCACCTAAAACTATAATGGAACTTGGGGGAATTATGGAAGAAATAATCACTTTTCAGCAGGGGATATTACGTATAGGAGCCGACTGGAATTTAATTTACAGCATAGAAGATGTGTATGTAGGGCCTAGAAGGGAAAATATAACAATGGAGGGTAGATTTTTAAAAAAAAAATGAAAATATTTGGCATGGAAGATGTTAATTCAGTAGTAGGAGTTCAGAGTGAATTTACAGATTATTCCCCAAGATACAAACACTGGGCTAGACTAGACAGAACTTAGATTTCACAGGAACATGTATATTTAATTGAAAGTTTTGATACACATCCAATAATTATTTCAGATTGCTTGCCAATAATAACTAAAATAAATGCAGGGTAATGAAATAAAAATGAGACATTGGTGCTTTCCCACCTATCTGTTGAAAAGAGAGGAATTTAAGGAATCTGTAATGGAAATTATTCAGGAATTATTAGAGAAGACATAAATTTCTTCTCAAAATATAGCTAGGGAGTGGGATAAAATTAAAGTGGAGTTTAAAAATAGGGTGGAAATAAAAGAAAGAGAGAGAGATGGTTAAGAAGCAATAAGAATTATTTAGAGGGCCTGACAAATGTTAAAGTATTGCAGAATGGAGGAATCTCAGAGAACAAGAAAAGAAGCAATTGCAGAATGCTAAGCAGAAAATAAAGGATTACCTCTATAATATGCATGAGTTTAGAAAGACTGCTGTTAAGAAACTGCTTTTTGATAATAATGCCAGAGCACAAAAACTCTTAGAACGACTCAGGTAACAGAAAGTATAAAGCGTTCTCACCAAGCTTAGGGAGCCTAGAACAAGGAAGATAAGAAAAGATCCTGTAGAGGTCCTAGAAATATAAAGCAGGGAAATATGGAAATCAAGAAAAAGAACAAAAGGAAATGTTTATAAAATAATACCGGATACTGGCTAAGGCTCTTGCCACCCCTATAGTGCCTTTTTTAGGCAAGGTTCAAATGACAAATTCACCACCGTAACAGGTACAAGCAAGCAAAATCTGAGGGTAATGCTACTCAATGCTAGAAGTCTAAACCTCAAAATGCACTCACTCGAGGCACTCCTTAAAATGGAGAACATTGACATCTGTGCAGTGACAGAGACCTGGTTCAAAGCTCCAGAGAGCACCCCTGCATTACCAGGCTTCAATTCATACCACACATTTCGGCCACCTAACCCAGAAAGAAGCACTAAAGGCGGAGGCATGTCCATATTCATTAAGGATATCCACACCTCCAGGCTAGTTGCACAGCATAATGCATCCAAGATTATCCAAGTGCAACTAACTCTGGGCAAGAACGCAATCCAAATTGTAGCTTGCTACAGACCCCCCACCATGCCCCAGGATTCACACTCCTCATTTTTTGATACACTGGAAAGTATTAGGGTACAACCCAACACCCTAATAATGGGTGATTTCAACTACCCCACCATTAACTGGGAAAACTACTCATGTACCAACTCTTTTGCTCAACGTTTTCTAGAATTCATAAATTCCAACGCCTTGGATCAACTTATTCACACCCACACCAGGGGCAGCAATATCCTAGACCTGGTCATTACCAACATGGGAAACCGGTGTTCCACACCAGAGGTCAATTCCTCGTTGGTCAGATCCGACCACAAGCTAATCAGCCTAGACATCCACATCCCACCCCCAATTAGGGAAACCATCATAAAAAACTTCTCCAAAGCCAACTTTACACTTCTTAAGACAGAAGTGGCAAACTTCATGACACCCATGCAGACAGACAATAGAGGTATGACTGCCGAATCCTACACAAATGCACTTTATAAGCACTTACACAAGTGCATGGATCATGTTATCCCTAATAGAACCAAGATGTTATCCTCCAAAAAAAGGAAGCCAATCTGGTGGTCCTCTGCCATAAACAAACTCTACAACAGAAGAAAGAAACTGTGGCAAAAAAAGAGTAAAATCCCATGACTGGAGGAACTCCCTGGTCAACCTCAGTAAGAAGCTGAGATCCCTCATAAAATCCTCCAAAGCTAGTTACGAAAACAAAATTGCCACTGACTCTAAAGACAACCACAAAGCATTCTATAGGTATGTCAAGAATCTAAATGGGAACACTCAGATCTGCTCTGCGTTACAGCACAATGGCACTAAATATACAGAACCAACTGATATTGCCAACATACAGAACCAACTGATATTGCCAACATCCTAGCAGATAGGTTCAGTGCTAACTTTACCCCCCTCTCACCCCCTAGAGGGCCCATCTCTATACTGGAAGAATGCAAAGTTCCTATAATCACGGCTGCACAGGTAAAAAACACACTCTCCAAAGCCAAGAACACAGCATCCATGGGACCTGACAATATCCCAGGCTGCGTTCTACACGAACTACAGAATGAACTGGCACCCTACCTAAGTACCATGTTCAATCATAGCCTCACTTCAGGCTTTGTACCCACTGAATGGCGCACCATGACGGTTATCCCACTCCACAAAGGGGGAGCCACAACGGACCCCGGGAACTACCGCCCCATTAGCCTGACGAGCCTGGTCTGCAAGGTCATGGAACGTATCATCGTGGAACTCATAAACAAAGACATTGGTAATCTCCAAACTCTGGACCCTACCCAGTTTGGATTTGTAAAAGGCAGATCATGTCTCCTAAACCTGACTGACTTCTTTGATGCAGTTACCAAAGCCATAGATGAGGGTAAAATGGTTCACACAGCTTATCTAGATCTCGCCAAGGCTTTTGACACCATCCCCCACTCTGGAATTATAGATAAGCTCACTAAACTAGGTATAAATCCCTATGTCACAAGATGGGTTGCCAACTGGCTCACAGACAGAACCCACACTGTGAAAGTAGCGGATTCCAAATCCGACATCAGCCCAGTGACAAGTGGAGTACCACAGGGTTCAGTCCTGGGTCCTCTCCTGTTTGGTATCTACTTCTCTGAAGTGCAGGCCAACACAGAAGGTCTTTGGCTAACAAAGTCTGCAGATGACTGCAAACTGGGAGCCATAATCAAAACTCCTAACGATGGGGACAAACTACAAAAGGGCCTCACTGAGACAGATACCTGGTGTAAAAGCCATGGCCTGAAGCTCAATGCCAAAAAGTGTATTGTCATCCCCTTTGGTAAAAACTCTGTACCCATGAACTACCACATAGCTGGTAGTCTACTTAATGCCGAAAATGTGATAAGAGACCTTGGGACACAGGTGGACAGTAGTCTCTCCTTTGATAATCACATCGCCACAGTGGTCAGGAAATCCTTCTACATGGCTCATCTCATCACAAAAGGATTCTCATCCAGAAAAAAAGAGGTCATTGTTCCCCTCTACTGATCACTCATTAGACCCATTATAGAGTACAATGCCCCTTTTGGTATGTACATCACAAGACATCTACAACAACTGGAAAGGCCACAGAAATACCCCACAAAGAGGATTACTGGCCTCAAACAGATGCCCTGTGCAGACCGTCTCAAAAAACTACAGCTTTACTCCATCGCATATCGCCTACTCAGGGGCGATCTCTGCCTAACATACAAAGCTATGTCAAACCCAGAGCTGTTAGACATGCTCCACGTAAAGAAATCCCAATCCCTCCGAGCTACATGCTCTAGGGACCTAAACCTTGTCACCACAATAAACAGAACATGCTGGAGGGATAGATTCCTGTCCCAGAGACTTCCCATACTCTGGAACAGACTACCTATCAATGTCAAACAGAGCTCCTCATTAGCACTCTTCAAGAAAAATCTTGATGATTGGATGGGAAATGGGAAATTCACCCCGGGGATCACTTCTGTGGCTCTGCTCGACAGGGGCACAGGAAAATAATTTTCTTGGGTGGCGAAAGCCAGGGTACATTTTTTGGCTAGGCTTGTATGGGCCCTAGGGCCGATAGCCTAGTACCTACCTATGAACCTAAGAATTAAATATGCCACGGTCAGCGGAAGATGAGGCCGCATTACTAATAGGATAGGAGGAGATGAGATAAAAATGCTGATCTATAACCAATCAACAGGAAAGTCCCCGGGAAAAGATGGTATTCCTGTGGAAGTTTGAAAGCTAGGAGGGAAAAAACTGATAAATATCTGGAAGGTTTTGTTTAACAGTATTTTAAGAGGAAGAGAAGTACCGACATCCTGGAAGAAAGCAGTGGTGGCTGTAATACCCGAAGAGGGTAAAGACCCATCAGATCCAGCTTCATACAGGCCTGTTTCTTTTTTTTCAATAACCTTTGTTGAATCTTCATTCGTGACACAGGCAAATTTACATTTGTACAAAATTAATCAAATTGTATTACATTAACTTTAACAAACAGTATACTTCACATATATTGCTATATCTCATATAACCTAGCAGCATTACATAAAATATTCAATTCCTGCCCCTTTTTTTAAACAAAAAACATGTTTATTAAGCCATCACTTATGACATAAGCAATCATACATTTATGTAAATGAAAATGTACCACAACAATACAATCTTAGTTGCAAGCATTTTACATCACAAACCCTATTGAGACACTCCTAGTTACAAACATTATACATCACTTATAATTACTTAATCATTTTCGGTCAAACATTACATAGCTCATTTAAGTCCTGCCTTTTTTTAAACCTCATTCCCCCCCTGTATGTATTGTTCCCACATTTCCTATGTAGTTTGCTCCTACACTTTTCTAAGATCTCAATTTCAGTTGTTTTATCTCTGTTTCAATATTCACTACTGCTAATATGGTTGGTTTAGATTTTGATTTCCATTTTCTAGTAATTGTTTTTTTGGCAGCCACCATAATAATATCCAGCAAGGCCTTACCATGCCTAGTCAATTCCGATTCTGTATCATAGCTCAGAAAAATCATCTCCCTCATCATACCAATCTGCCCACCCAGTATCTCCTACAGTGCATCCTGCAGGGAATCCGTAATGTCCCTCAACCCACTGCATTCCCAGAAAATATGTTCCAACATTTGCTGTCTGCCTGATGAAAATTCTCTGGAGTCAACTTGGGGTATAAAAATATCTGTGTAAACATTTCCAAGCAAAAATCCTAGATCATCTAGATTTTGTTGCATATTTGGGAGACATACATATATTCTCCCATTGTTTCTTTGTGAATTGCTTAGCCAATCTCTCTTCTCAATCCTTACCTCCTCTGATTAATTCTTATAGTTATCATGCAATATTTTGTATACTCTGTTAATTAATCCTTTTTTAATGGCAGCTTCTGTTCCAGTTTCTACTAAAAGCTCTACCAGTGCTGGTCTTTCATTTAGGGCACCCCCCATTTCTTTCTCTTTGCCTATATTCTGATATCAATCCTTGATAAGATAGACAATCTGTAACCTGCAGTCCAAGTAAATTCTTGGCCTCTTCCCATACTCTTACCATTCCCTCTCTAGTTATTTGCTTCCAATACCTTGTTTTTTTACCACTTTCCTCCAATAATTCCCAGCACCCTCTTGCCTATTGTTTATATCCCTAATTGCAGTCATCCCTATCAGCAGAATCTTATTTCTCCATTCCTGTGTTGGATTAGTTCTTGGAATACTTTCTGCTACTTTATGGATATAATATTTTGTATGATTATTGTTATTCTCCTTAAAAGCTTGCATCCAAAATCCGAGTCTCTGCTTGTTTCTTGAGCTTCCACCCATTTCTACATCATCCATTTCCACTTTGAATTATAGTTTTCTGATTGTGCTATGTTTAGGAGCCTTAACTGTGTAGCTTTGACTTACCCCTTCAAATTGGATCCCACTTGACTTTTACTGTCTACCCCTCCCAGATAAAGTCCTTCAAGTCTTTATTAATTGCTATCTACAACTTCGCCTCTGGTTGATAAAAATATGCCTGACCTGTGTATAAGACTAAAGGGACTAAAGACATTTTGACTGCTTGTATCTTACTATCCATATCCATATAACAAAGCTTCCATTTTTTCAGTTTTTGTATTATCTTTTGTTTAGTCTCATCCCACATATCCTTAGCTGCCACACCTGAATCATTTTAATCCATACTCCTAAATATTGTATTTTATCATGTCCCCATCAATATGGATATTGCTGAACCAATTCATGTGTGGGTACATAATTTACAACTATTGCCTTTGTTTTCGCTTCATTAATTTTGTATCCCAAAAAAGATCTGAAGCTATCTCAAAATGTTCCACAACACTGTAATGTCTCTTTCTGGTTTTGTCAGGTATAAAATAATATCATCTGGAAATAGAGACAGCTTTTCTTGACTACCATACCAATTATATCCTTGAATTTCTGAGTCCCTTATTTTCTTTGCCAGTAGTTCTAAATATAAAGCAAATAACAAAGGGGAAAGAGGACACCCCTGCCTGATTCCTCTGCTCAAGCAGAAATTATCAAAGTGGACTCCACCCACTTTAATTTTTGCCTCTGATCCTTCATATATCCTCATAATCAGTCTTATAATTTTTTCAGGAAATGCAAATGCTTCCATTGCCCTGCTTATAAATTCCCAGCTTATTCTGACAAATGCTTTCTCTACATCAAGACCCACCGACAACAATGATATCTTCTTACATTCTGTTTCCCTCTGGATCATCAGTGTTCTGTTAATGGTGTTAAATGTTTGCCCCCCTCCACAAAACCACATTGATCCATATCTGTCAATTTTGGGATTACATTTGTCATTCCTTTAGCCAGTATAGACATGAACACTTTATAATAATGGATAAGCAACAAAAGCAGGAACCAACTGATAATCTCAACAACAGAACAAAACGTGAGTCCCAGCTCTACTTTCAAAGTCTGGAAGTATTTATTCAAAAAAACTTCACTGTATTTACAAAGTTGATTTTCAATCTCTTAGCGCCTCGGCCAACAGCCATTTATAATAATGGTTTAGTATTGAAATGGGCCTGTATGAAGCTAGGACTAATGGATCTTTACCCCCCTTAGGTATTAAAGTTACCATTACTTTCTTCCATGATGTTGGTACTTCTCATCCTCTTAAAATACTGTTAAACAAAACCTTCCCGATATCTATCAGTCTTTTCCTTCCTAGCTTCCAAACTTCGACAGGAATGCCATCTATGCATGGGGACTTTCCTGTAGATTGGTTATACATCACAATTTTTATCCCATCTCCTCCCATCCTAACTGTTAGTAATTGAGCCTCATCTACCTCGACCCTTGGCATATTTAATTCTTCCATAAATATTTCCATTTGTATATTTTCTTGATTTCCATATTCTCTGCTTTATACAGACTTTTATAGAACTTCTGAAATATTTCTAATACCTCTGCAAGATCTCTTGTTACCTTCCTTGTTATAGGCTCACTAAGCTTGGTGACAGCCCTTTCTGATTTCTCTTGCCTGAGGCATTGTGCTAAACGTTTTTGTGTTCTACTGTTATTAGCAAAAACAATTGCTTAACAGCAATCTTTCTAAACTTGTGCATATTAATGAGATAATCCCTTATTTTCTGCTTAGCATTCTGCACTTGATCATGTTCTTGTTCTGTGAGATTCCCCTTATTCTGTAATACTTCAACATTTGTCAGTCTCTCTAAATAATTTTTGTTACTTCTCAACCATAGCTTCCTTTCTTTTATTTCCACCCTGTTTTTTAAATTCCACCTTAATTTTATCCCACTCCCTAGCTATACTTTCAGAAAATATCTATCCTCTCTAGTAGCTGCTGAATAATCTTGACTACCCATTCCTTAAATTCTTCTCTTTTCAACAGATAGGTGGGAAAGCACCAGTGTCTCATTTTTATTTGATTACCTGTGTTTTTATTTTAGTTATTATTGGCGCATGATCTGAAATAGTTATTGGGCGCATATCAAGACCTTCAATTAAATGCACATGTTCCTGTGAAATGTAAATTCTGTCTAGCCTAGCCCATTTTTATATCTTGGAGAATAATATGTAAATTCAGTCCAAACTCCTATTACTGAATTCACATCTTAAATGCCAAATATCTTCATACATTTCTTCAAAAATCTACCCTTCTTTGTTATACTTTCCCTTCTGGGCCCTCCAGACACATCTTCACTGCTGTAAATCACAATCCACTCCCTACCTATAAGTAATGATTATTTCTCACAGAATTTTCTTAAGCTCCATTATAACAGTTTTTGATGGAATATAAATAATTGCTAGCGTAATCCTCCTCCTTACCATTAACCCCTTAGCACTACAAATTTGCCATCATTATCTTTTTTAACCTCTTCTATCACTATTGTTCCTCCACTTGCAATTAATATAAGTACTCCTCTTTTCCTTTCTTCCAGGTATTCTGCTAAATCACCACCCTGAAAAGCTTTCTTTATCAAATTCATATGTTCAGTTCTTTGTAATTGTGTCTCCTGTAACATAACTATTTGCGGTGTACATTTTTTAATATAGTTCACTTCTCTTTCTTTTTTGTATTTATCTGTGAGACCATTGACATTAAAAGACATTACAAAAAGCATCATTCCATTACAAAGTTATTATTCCCACCTTTTATGTACAACGCCTTTTTTGTTAAAAGTTTAGTTCCAGCTTTTGTGTTGCAGGCATATACTGATTGACAGGTTGAACATTTATACAGTTGTTTCTTGTCCTATCCATTTGAGCCTATGTCACATCTTACAAAACTTTTTATTTTAGCAAAAGCCCTCAAACAAAAACATAAACACACCCCAGTAGACCCCTACAACATATTAACTTAATACTAGCACACAAAGCTGTATACATCTTTAAATACTGAAGTTTTACCCTCCTAACAGGAGCAAACATCCCAAATTGACAGCCACACTCACAGACTTGAGTTAACCTAAAAGAATGGTTAAACATGCTAAGATGCATGGTGCAGCCTGTGCTTCTGCTAAGTGCTAATTGGGTTTGTCTTTTCTTTATAACTCTCCCAGCTGGGAAAACCCCTGAATGCTTTCAGAGAACATTATGTCCTAGCCAATTTCTCTTTTCAGTTTTTTTCCTTCAGCCAGTCCCTCTCCACCAGCCTGTAGCCAGTTTCTCTTTATCAGACTGTCTCCATTGAGACACAAGAACCAGACAGCCAGTTTCGCTTTATCAGATTGTTTCCATGGAAATATGAAGATCAGTTGCAGAAATGCTGCTGAGCATACATGTTTTGCTAGAGAAAAGCCTCATAATATTCAATATTATTTTTTATTTACTTGTTTACTCTTAAAACTTGTTACTAAAGCAGTCTAATGTTCTTAATCCAGTCATTTCCCCATGCAAGAATGAGAAAAAACACATTCTTTTTTTTTTTGTCATGCTGTTTTAATCAGGATTGTTTTCATTGCATTACCTACATTTCTTAAAACTGAAGAAGAAGAAGAAGAAAGAGAGAAGGGAGAAAGAAAAGAAAACAATAGGATCACCTGTTTAGAGTCCCCATTACACTTAAAAATGAGAAAACTTTATAGTATGCAAAGAAACCATACACCACAAAAACTGTGCTAATAAGAAATAAAATTCTTTACTTACATTTAACTTTCTCTCTCATCTTCCCCTCCCTATAGCATTTTTGAACATTAATGGCATGAAGTAGGGCATATGCTTTAGATTCCCTCACATGCCCAACATATTCTGAGAAAGTCCAATATTTCCAGATTTTCTTGTTCTGTCATATTTCACACATATAATTATTGCATTGTAATCCCGTTTTAAGTTACTGGTTTTATTACTGTTCATCTTCATCTCCCAGATCCTGTCACTGCTTCATTTACAACGTACTCTCAGTTCTTCTAGTCAGCTCCTGTGCTCCCTTCCTTCACTCCAACATTTTTTTGTTGAAACACTGGAACTCATTTCACAGGTACAGTTTCTCTGTGGTCTTTATTACCAGAGGAACAAGAATCAGAATCTTTTTTCTGTTTCACAGCTCACTTTTTGTTGGACAAACTTTTGTATTTTCTCCTTAGCATGTACTTCATCAAAAAATAATGTTATCCCTCCAGGGAAGAATACTTTGAAGATATCTGGGTACAGCAGTTTGAATCTCACACCTGCATCTTGACATTCCCTGAACAGTGGAACAAATTTGCTTCTCTTCTGTCTGGTGTACAATGAGTAATCATTCTCCACATACACTCTACTGTGTCACACTTTTAGTACTTTGTCCTTCTGCCACAGTTTTGTCAAAATCAACTCTTGCTGATAAGATTTCATATTTACTCTTAAAGGTCTAGGTTGCTTTCTCATAGCCAGGTTTGGAGCATAAACACAATATTCCCTTTCAGCCAACTCCTGCTGTGGAATACCAGTCCAGCTGCTTATTTGAGCTTTCATAAAATTAATGTAGTTTGTTCCTTCCAGCTTCTCTGGTATAGCTGAAAATCTCAGGTTTTCCCTACATGCTCTGTTTTCTAATGCAATTATTTTTTGAAACATCTCTTCCTGAGCAGTCTCATATTCAGCCAGCCTTTTCTTCATTTCGACCTCTAATTTTGGCAGCATTGTTACCTCATCTGAATATTTGATTAAAACTTTTGCCATTTTTTCCAGCCTTTTTTTTTTGTTTGTGTTGATATACTCAATCAGTGTTTTGTTTATTTTAACCAGATCTATGTGTAGTTGTCTTATATCTTTCTGTAGGTTGCTGGTATTCATGTCTAAAGGTTGCATTGCTTTTTGCTGAAGAGCTGCAAAACTTTCCCCAAATTCTTCATCACTTTTGTAGCTGATTTTGTCCCATGTACTCTGTATTTCTTTTTTTTTCTGACATCCAGGCAATACACTTACTATTCAGTTACTGAAATGTATTCGCAAACACACGTCTACTGGCTTTCTCTGCTGAGTTTCTGTTTTCAGACTGGGAGAGCTAGAATTAAGCTATTACTCAATGTGTAGTCATCTTGAATGCCCCCATACAGGCCCATTTGAATCCTAAATCATGATTATAAAGTGTATATGTCTATGATAGCTAAAAGATTGGCAAAGGTGATGCCAAAATTGATAGACATGGATTAGTGTGATTTTGTGGAGGGAAGGCAAACATTTGACAACATTAACAGAACATTGATGTTCCAGAGAGAAGCTGAATATAAGAAAATACCACTGTTGTTCGTGGGTCTTGATGCAGAGAAAGCATTTGACAGAGTAAGCTGAGAGTTCATAAGCAGGGAAATGGAAGTATTTGCATTCCCTGCTAAAATTATAATGTTGATTAGGTGGATGTATGATGGATTGGAGGTGAAAATTAAAGTGGGTGGGCTTCTCTCTGATATTTTGTGTTTGAACAGAAGAACCAGGCAGGGGTGTCCTCTTTCCCCTTTGTTATTTGCACTATATTTAGAACCATTGGCAAAGAAAATATGAGAGTCAGAAATTCAAGGATATCATTCATATGGTAGTTAAGAAAAGCTGGATCTTTTTGCAGAAGGTACTGTTTTATACCAGATAAAACCAGAAAAGGAGATTTCAGTGTTGTGGAGCATTTTGAGCAGTTTCAGATAATTTCTGGATGCAAAATTAATGAAGCTAAAACAAAGGCAATAACTGTAAATTATGTGCCCACACATAAATTGGTTCAGCAATATTCATATTTATAGGAACATGATAAAATTAAGTATTTTGGAATAACAACTAAAAAGGATTCTGGTGGGCAGCTAAGGATATGTGGAAAGAGACTAAATAAAAGATAATACAAAAACTGAGAAATTGGAAACTCTATTATATGGATATGGATAGCAAGATACAAGCAGTTAACATGTTTTTAGTCTCTTTAGTTTTATACATAGGTCAGGCATATTTTTATCAACCAGGGGAGTCATTGAAGATAGCAATTAATAAAGAGCTGAAGGATTTTTCTGGGAGGGGAAGATGGCTAAAAGTTAATCAAGTGGGATACGCTGATTCTTCCAAATGAACAAGGTGATGTGGTTTACCTGAGTTGAAGGGGTATTTCAGAGCTCATAGTTAATGCTACTGTACATAGCACAAGCAGAAATCTATGATCCAAAGTGGAAAGTGATGATGATGATTAAAAGGGGGAACGTCAAGAAACAAGGAGAGACTGGGATTTTGGCTGCAGATCCTTAAGGAAAATAATAACCATTCATAATATTATATTCATAAAGTAGCAGAAAGTATTCTAAGAACTAATACAACACGGGAATGGAGAAAGGAGATTCTGCTGAGGAGATTTTATAAAAAATGTGTCGATAGCAGAACAATATGGAAACCAAAAAGGAACAAATTGAGATATTTATGGAAGATTTAACAATGCCAAGATAAGGAGAAGAAGAAACTCAATGAATGGGCTGATTGAATGCAATAGGTGCTGATGATCAAACAGACACTGGGGGAAAGGAAATCAAGAAAGAAAGAAATACGTGCTAAGATACAACCAGATTAATTGAAAGCAGCTATTCATAATCAGTCAACAAGGAAGTGTCCGTGAACAGATGGTATGCTTGTGGAAATGTTTATTTATGAATGTACAGAGTGACAAGATCTAGAAGGCTTTGCTCACTATTTTAAAAGAATAGTACAGGCATCTTGGAAAAAAACAGTGGTACCTGCATTACTGAAAGATGATAAAGACCTTTCAGATCTGGGTTTATATGGACCAGTTTTGATTTTAAACCAGGATTATGATATGTTTATGTCTATATTACCTAAGAAAATGGCAAAGATGCTACCAAAACTGACTATTATGGATCAATGCTGTTTACTGGAAAGGAGACAGACATGTCATAGCATTGATAAAGCAAAGATGATCCAGAGGAAATCAGAAAGTAAGAAAACACTGCCATTCTTACAGGGTCTTGATTCAAAGAAAATGAGCAGCAGGATCAGCTGGGATTTTATGAGTAGGGCAATGGCAGAAATTGCATTCCCTGATATAATGATATGGTTAATAAGGAGAATATATGAAGGATCTGAAGCAAGATTTAAGGTGTGAGGACAGAAGAACCTGGAAGGAATGTCCTCTTTGCCCTCTGTTATTTGCTTTATATTTACAGCTGCTAGCAAAGAAATTAAGAGATTCACAAATTCAATGATATAATTGGAGTGGTAATCCAGCAAAGTTAGCCTTAGTTGCAGATGATATTATTTTGTACTTAATAAATTCAGAAAGGGACATTTACATTTTGAGACAGTTCTGGGTCTTTTGAGAATACAAAAGAAATGAAGGTAAAACAAAAACTGTAGCAATAAATTATACACCCGTACATGAATTGGTTCAGCATTACCAGTACTTATGGGGACGTGATAAGATAAGATAAGATAAGGTCTACGAAATAATACCAAAAACTCGAGTCCAACAATGAACCAGCTCAACAGCACGAGTATAATAGAATCCACTGATAGGTGAATAATTGATATACTAGTTTAAAAACACTTGTATAAAAACCACTTTATTGTATAAAACAACAAACGACAAGGTTAAGCGCTTTCATCTAAAAACTTAGACTTCATCAGAACACTGTCCTTACAAATTCCTACATTTTTATACTACATTCATACTAATTAATGCACCAATCATACAGCAGTTCAACCAGCATATAAAAAAGTAAAAATAAGAGTCTTCAGTTCCTATTTCAAAATAATAGTATATATGGTACTAAAACCACTGATGCTTCTAATACATCAACCCACACTTTATATAAATATGTATATACATTCAAATATATGTTTGCTTATATAAACTTTTTTACATTTTGTAAACCTCTCTAACAAAAATCAAACCTTATTCAACAATATGGGTTTGATCGTAATGTATTCATTAATACCTGGTGGTGAAGTGGCATTCAATAAAATTTGCCATCTAACCTCTTTCTCTCCCAGAGTATACTTAATACTCCCACCTCTTTGTGATACCTTCACCAATTCCAATATTGCAAACTTGAAAGTACTGCAATTGGAACTGTCCCGCACATGTCTAAATAGGGCATTGTTCTCATCCCTTTTCTTTATTGCATACAAATGCTCATAAATCCTATTTTTCAATTTTCTCCCTGTTTGACCTACATAAAAACTAGGACAGGTGGTACACAGGGCCAGATATATGACATTGGTAGTATCACAATTACCACGACAAAAATGCAAGAGATTTTTACTAATATTATGTAACTGCACCTCCTGGTCCTCCATAATGGCCTTACATTGATTACAGTGACCACATTTCCGTGTACCTGTCAGTTGTCCTTTAAACCTCTCTACATTATGTTCAAATTTACTCTTAAGATTAAACCCCCACTATTAACAAACATGGGTTCGTTACCAACTAAAGCCAATATTGCATCATCCCCCTTTAAAATATTCCAATTTTTCTTGATAATATGTTTTATATCTCAGTGTAGTTGCTAAAGGGTAATATACATGCCATATGGAAATCCCTATCGTTTCCTTGACTATTAGTTATACTGATATTGTCTATGCCTACTCCTAATAAAGGTTTATATTTAATTCCCCACATTTTACTAACATACTCTATAGCATCCTTAATAACATACTCAGGGTATCCCCTCTGCTTGAACATATTACCTATTGTATTCAACTCCATCACCATCTCACTATACTCTGAAGTCATTCTAGCAGCCCGAATACACTGACCCTTGACTATGTTATTTTTTAACCTAACAGGATGACAACTATTATATTTCAGGTATGTGTTACTAAATGTCTCCTTCCTATATATATTGGATTTAAAACCATTAGGTGTTAAGGTAATATAAGTATCTAAATATGCAATACCTTCCGTACTATATTTGTGTGTGAAACTCAAAAAGAAGGTGGATGTGTTTATATATTGAATAAATTCAGGGATAACAATATTGTCCCCCTCCCATACTATAAATACATCATCCAAAAACCGTACATATCTTTGGATGTACTGCATATATTGACTGCTAAAGATAACTTCATGCTCCCAGTCTAGGAGGACCATATTAGCATATATTGGGGCACATGCCATGCCCATGGCAACCCCCTTACTTTGTCTAAAATATTCCCCTTCATAATATATAAAATTATTATCCAAAACAATGCTCATAAATTCCTCTATTAACTTGATTTTATCCCAAGTATAATCAGTATATCTAGCAATACTATTAATGAACCTTTCCATACCCTCTTCCCTAGGAATACAGGTAAATAGGTCCTTTACATCTATGGTGGCCAAGGTTAAATTTGGTTGCCAACTGGAATGAGTTAATCTGGCCAAAAAATCCCATGAGTCCTTTACTATATGGCTGGTAAAAGTATATATAGGTTTCAGCCAGTTATCAATAACTTTCCCAAAAGGGAAAGTTTTGGACCTGCTACCCGATATAATAGGTCTAAATGGAGGGTGTAACATATTCTTATGAATCTTCGGAATACCTATTATGGTTGCTATAACCGGGTATTTCACCTTTAGGTACTGATATAATTCCTGATCAATCCTATTTTCTATCAATAACTCTTCCAAAAGGGCATTGATTCTACCATATGCTCGCTGCTGCTGAGCGTGCAAGGCTGTGCGCTCCTACTCTGCACTATCCTCTGATTTACCCTGTGTTATTGTACCTGGGTTGAATCACTATACTATTTTTACTAGGGTGCTCTCAAGCCTCCTGCCCTTGAAAGGTTCTGGACTTTGCCTTCCTCTACAACCTACTACCTCTGGACTCAAGGAACTATCCTCTGATTTACCCTGTGTTATTGTACCTGGGTTGAATCACTATACTATTTTTACTAGGGTGCTCTCAAGCCTCCTGCCCTTGAAAGGTTCTGGACTTTGCCTTCCTCTACAACCTACTACCTCTGGACTCAAGGAACTATCCTCTGATTTACCCTGTGTTATTGTACCTGGGTTGAATCACTATACTATTTTTACTAGGGTGCTCTCAAGCCTCCTGCCCTTGAAAGGTTCTGGACTTTGCCTTCCTCTACAACCTACTACCTCTGGACTCAAGGAACTATCCTCTGATTTACCCTGTGTTATTGTACCTGGGTTGAATCACTATACTATTTTACTAGGGTGCTCTCAAGCCTCCTGCCCTTGAAAGGTTCTGGACTTTGCCTTCCTCTACAACCTACTACCTCTGGACCCAAGGAACTATCCTCTGATTTACCCTGTGTTATTGTACCTGGGTTGAATCACTATACTATTTTTACTAGGGTGCTCTCAAGCCTCCTGCCCTTGAAAGGTTCTGGACTTTGCCTTCCTCTACAACCTACTACCTCTGGACTCAAGGAACTATCCTCTGATTTACCCTGTGTTATTGTACCTGGGTTGAATCACTATACTATTTTACTAGGGTGCTCTCAAGCCTCCTGCCCTTGAAAGGTTCTGGACTTTGCCTTCCTCTACAACCTACTACCTCTGGACTCAAGGAACTATCCTCTGATTTACCCTGTGTTATTGTACCTGGGTTGAATCACTATACTATTTTTACTAGGGTGCTCTCAAGCCTCCTGCCCTTGAAAGGTTCTGGACTTTGCCTTCCTCTACAACCTACTACCTCTGGACTCAAGGAACTATCCTCTGATTTACCCTGTGTTATTGTACCTGGGTTGAATCACTATACTATTTTACTAGGGTGCTCTCAAGCCTCCTGCCCTTGAAAGGTTCTGGACTTTGCCTTCCTCTACAACCTACTACCTCTGGACTCAAGGAACTATCCTCTGATTTACCCTGTGTTATTGTACCTGGGTTGAATCACTATACTATTTTACTAGGGTGCTCTCAAGCCTCCTGCCCTTGAAAGGTTCTGGACTTTGCCTTCCTCTACAACCTACTACCTCTGGACTCAAGGAACTATCCTCTGATTTACCCTGTGTTATTGTACCTGGGTTGAATCACTATACTATTTTTACTAGGGTGCTCTCAAGCCTCCTGCCCTTGAAAGGTTCTGGACTTTGCCTTCCTCTACAACCTACTACCTCTGGACTCAAGGAACTATCCTCTGATTTACCCTGTGTTATTGTACCTGGGTTGAATCACTATACTATTTTACTAGGGTGCTCTCAAGCCTCCTGCCCTTGAAAGGTTCTGGACTTTGCCTTCCTCTACAACCTACTACCTCTGGACTCAAGGAAGTATGTCTACCTATATCAAGATGTCAAACTTATAACCAAGTTTACAAATTTAAAAAGAGTAAACCCTGCTAAGCTGTTTTGTTCTGCCCCCCAGCTAAGCTTGCCAGCAGCAACCCCCCCCTTGTTCCTTTACTTCCTTCCTCCCACTCTCTCTGGATTGCTACTCAGCCTGTGCCCCTTCTCCCTTTACTCTAGCCCGACTTCCAAAGCAGGGCCCCAGTGCATGTTGCTGCACTGCTGACTTTTGCCCACTAGATGTCACCACAACTCCATTTTTACTCTCCTTATTAGTTTTAATCTCTGCCTAACTCTTCATATCTCACCTTTCCTACTCCTTTCCCTTTCCTTCCTTTGACTTTTCCTCTTTACCCTCTCCTCCTTAGACTACCTTTCTCCTACCTTGACTTACCTAGCTTTCACTGATACTTTTCTTCTCTCCTTGGTGTACCCGCTCCGTTAAGCCCTGGCTCACTCCGCTCCCCTCCCTACCCCCAATTCCCACCCACCCCCAGGGGTCCTACTCTTATAGCTCTATAGCCACACCCCTATTACCTCCTATCCTATTGCTCTCCTTCCCGCCAAATTGTTACCTAGCCTTAACACACCTCTTCCACTCCCCCTTCTCTTTCTTCACCTTATTACCAAATTTCTTCAATTACCTTTCTCCATTGCTTACACTACTCTCCTTTTACATCCTCTTTCCTCTCCAGTCTTTCATTCATTCTTTATTCCCTATAAATTCCATTCTTATTTACCAACTGTGTTATACAAATTTACTACCTCCTCTCTTGCTTACCACACTCATTCTCTCTCCTTTGTACTTTCCTCCTTGCTCCTCACTTCTCAGACTACTAAATTATGTCTCCTTACATACTAACTATGACTTTACTCTCATTCTTACTCATGACCACCCTTCTCTCAACATACTATCTCACCTTCTTTGAAATTTCACTTAACAACCACTTTATCTCCTCACAAAAACACACTTCTACTAGACTCACCTTCACATCTTTCTCTAATGTTAATTCCACCCCTAGCTATCACCTATCCAAATTCCACAGACTACATCACCTAACCTACCTCCTACAATCAAATAAAAAAACAAAAACCCTAACAAATCAAAAGAGCAACTATTTAATTAAACTAGTTAATCCTCACCTACAAGATGGTGACATCCACCCCAACCCTGGCCCAACCTCACCTCCTACCCAAAACTGCTCACCCAACCTCAATAATACCTTCCTCATAGGACACCTTAACATCCAAAGCATAAATAAGAAAATACCCTTCATCCATGCCCTCTTAGATATCCACTCATTTGACATTCTTTGCCTCTCTGAAACCTGGCTAAAACCAGGCACAAAAGACTCGGAGATTATTCCTCAAGGTTATAATATAGTCAGACATGACCGCTTAAAACGCAAGGGTGGTGGAGTAGCAATACTTTTCAAAAATCAACTTAACATCTCTACTCAACCAGCATGCCCAATCCAAAATAGCAAAACAGAATCCATCATTATTAAACTCCAACTTAACGCCAAAAAAGCCATTTACATTATTTGTTTGTATCTTCCCCCAGGTAATAACATTCCAATATTAGAAGACTTTCTAAGCTGGGTTTCTACCACCTACCCCAAGAAACCATAATTCTTGGCGACGTTAACATAGACTGGAACACTATTAATGCAGACAATCCCTCCTCTCATATTAACCTACATGGCTTCTCACAAACTATTACCTCAACTACAAGAGTCAATAAGCCCAGCAAGAAAGAGAGTATATTAGACTGGATACTCACAAATAAAGTTAACAAACAGTATAAAGTAGGTACTATGCCCGACGACATTAGCGACCACTGCCTAACCTTCATTACTAGACAAAAATCAGAATATGTTAATCCCCAAATACAAGGCTAATCCGATCTATCAAGCATTTTAACATAGACCTTTTAAATCTGAACTGAGAGCATGCAATTGGAATTGCTTAAAATCACTTCCTGGAAGAGGCAGTATTATTCTTTAATAATACATTCTTATCCATACTTGATTCACATGCTCCAGAACGTGCTATTAGAGTAAAGACCAAATCTGCCCCATGGCTGAAGGACAATACTAAAAACTCATTCATGCTAGAAACAAAGCATGGACAAAATGGAGATGCGATAGACAAAACCCTGATTTAGTTAATTTCCGCCAACTTAGAAATCTAGCTAAAAATCAATAATCTCTGACAAGAAAAACTTCTACTGTAAACTTCAGGAAACTCATATTAACAACTCTAAACAGTTCTGGTCATCAGTAAATAGACTTCTTTCCCCAGGAATGGCTAAAACTCCTTCCCTCTAAATGCTGACCCAGAAACCCCTCTCCAGACTGCTAATGCTTTCAACTCTTTTTCACTGAAACTATTCAATCCTTAGCCAAACAAATGAACTCTAACAACTCTTATATTCCAACTAACATAACTAACTCCTCCTACAACTTCTCTCTAAAACCTATATCTACTTCTTTCATCTACAGACTCATTCACAAACTGAAACCCTGTACCCCTTCTGCTGACAAGCTCCTTCTCTTTTCCTTCAGAAAGCTGCCAAAGAAATTGCATATCCTATATCCTTACTTATCAACAGAACTATCCAAGAAGGAACCATCCCTAATATCTGGAAAGTCTCCTATATTATCCCACTACATAAAGGTGGTGACTCCCTTGACCTTTCCAACTTTAGACCAATTGCCCTTCTCTCACCCCTAGCAAAATCATGGAAAAATGTATTCATCAACAGCTGGTACACTATCTCTCTCTCCACTGCATAATAGCAAACTGCCAGCATGGTTTCAGACCCCACCACAGTACCACCACTGCCCTTCTTTCGTTTATAGATACTATCAACAAAAATCGAAACAACAATACTCTCTCTTCCGCTCTTTTCATTGATCTCTCTAAAGCTTTCGACATGGTCAACCACACTCTCTTAATTAACATTCTTGCATCTCTCTCTTGTGATAAACTAGCCATTAATTGGTTTAGATCTTATCTTAACAACAGACAACAAGCAGTAATATGGGAAAACCATATCTCATCACTCTTACCCATTTCCATCAGAGTTCCCCAGGGCTCCATTCTTGGTCCACTTCTGTTCTCCCTCTTTATTAACGATCTTCAGACTGCAATCCCACAAGCAACCTGCATACAATACGCAGATGATTCCACCCTTATCTGCTCAGCACCATCCTCTACTGAACTGAGCTCATTGACCCAAAATACCTTTAACACTGTAGAAACTTGGTTTTCCAGACGGTTTCTCCTACTAAATGCCAAAAAAACTAAACTCCTCCTCTTCTTCCCCACCACTCGGTCCCCTTTAAACTTTACCATTTCCTCAAACAATGGCACTATCATCTCACCTGATCCAACTACAAAACTCTTAGGAATAACCATTGACAATAATCTCTCCTTGATCAGCACATTAACAACACCATCAAGATTGTTAATAGAAAAATTGGATCCCTATATCGTATCAAACCTTTTCTAACCCCAGCAACTAGAACCAAAATTGCACAATCTCATCTCCTATCTTCTCTCCTATATGCTTCCCCCATTTATACAAACCTTAAGAAAATCAATCTTAACAAACTTGCAAATTGCTATAACAACATAGCTAACCGCCCCTACTAACCCCTTCAGGACCCACCATTGTATTAACTTAAAACAACTTGGCTGGCTTGAATTTCAAAACTACCTACTAATTACTCAACTCACTATAGCCCACAACATATTACACCAACCTGACAACACCCCAATACTCTCTCAACTTCTAATCCCTTACAACAATCTTAACTCACTTCGCTCCTCTACTAAACTCATGACACAATCTATAAAGGTAAACAACACAGCAGGTGGTTCTCTATTCACTAACACAATAGGCAGAAGTTGGAATCTCTTACCTAGTGACTTAACTCTGACTACATCCCTGCCTCAATTCAAACAAAAAATTAAACTGTACTTCCAAAATCATTGGCTTTGTTCCTGCAGTACACCTGACTAACCATTTTCTCTTACTCTGTTTCTCCTCCTCTCTTGTCATCTCCACCTTTTTCATTTCTCATCCTCTTACTGTTCTGATTTAAGTATGTACATTTTATATACAATTGCTAACATGACACTAACTGCATTTTGTAAACTTGTTTCTCTTTTGAAATTATCTTTCTTTCTTTGTGTTTTTATTAATTCCAATTTTTTTCCTATATCTTAGAGTAATAGTTTTTTATGTGATGTACTTAGTATTTAGTGGAGCTTTTCTCCTCGGGCCTCTGCTGAAAATGGACATGTATCCAGCCAGACTAGCCCGGTCAACAAATGTAAAATAAAATAAATAAAATAAAATGAAACTTCGTATTGGTCTGTGTCATGTAATATAACTTGTATTTCATTCTTATAGTCAGTAGATTCATATAGAACAATTCCACCACCCTTATTTGGTTGCATGGTCCTAATATTGGGGTCACTGCATAATTCACACATAAGTTGAAACTCGTCCTTACTCATGTTGTATTTTATAGTATGTGAACCCTTTTGTCCATATCTATACATTTCATCCAAGACTACCTTTTCAAATATACCTAATGTCGGATGTAGTTGTGGGGTAAATACACTTTTTCTATGTAACGAAGTTGACATTCCATTATTCCTACTACCTTTAAAATACACAGATAAATTTAACTTCCTCAAATACAAAACTTAAATTGAATAACATTCTCAACTAAATTAAATTTACTTCTAGGAATAAATTTCATTCCCTTCCTAAACAGGGCAAAATGTGTATCTGTTATATTCAAAGATGTGTAGTTGTATATAAAGAAATTCTTCTGTCCATATTGGACCTCATTATACTTAATAATGGGTTGTACAGGTTCTACTGCCAACGATCCCTGTGGTTCACATGTTGTGGGGGCTGTTGATTCCACCGGGCATTGGTATTCCTGTCCTGCACTTCCTCCCAATTGTATCCCTGTCCTAAAAAAGGTTTATATGAATTTCGTACATTATATCTGTTTTTTTTTACCATTTCCACCCACCTCATTGGCTTGGGTGGCATTATTAAATTTGTTGGCCTTATTCTTCCAATTGTACATTATACCATCCTTATATTGCTGTAAATCTCGTTTTAGTTTATCACATTTCCTTTTAAATATTTTTTGAGAAGTAGTGTCAGCATAAGTAAATTGTTTATCAAATAAAGTACGCCATTGATCAAAGACCAAATCTTGTGTAATAATTTCATTCAGCCTATCCACTTCTTTAGTAAGGCTAGCTAACGTATAATCATTACATTTCATAATGAATTTCATAAAACTAAATCCAAACGAATCAAATAATACATTACATTCATTAATTAATTCATCATTGAGTACTAACCCCAATGGTCGTTTAAAAAAGCGTAGCCCCATCGGGACTATTTTCAGTTCCATACATCTGTTTAAATAAGAATTTTCCACTTGCAAACTCTTAATATTATTAAGTTTGTGTCCAAAATCATAAATAATATCTCTCAAAGTCCCATTAATTTCTTTACTATTATGGTTGTTTCCTTGCACAATAGAGTCTGAAAAAACAAACGGATTGTCCGACACAGATGTGTCCAAGGCTTTATAAACTTTCTTATTAGGACGTGAAACATATGAATCCCCTAAGGGAACAAATGATGGTTTTACAGTACCTGGTGCTGCTGTATTCGCAACTACAGAATACGTGCGTTTAGGAACTGTCCTTTTTGGTTTGGCGCCAGATATCAAATAAACGTCCTCCGTACTGTTGCCTAAATCCAAATCTTCAGGCGTACTAAAGCTTTTCGCTCTACTGCCCGCTGCAACGGTACCATTAGAGGCCCCTTTATTCTCCAGCACTACACCACGTATACTGTGCACTTCCTGGTTCACCGGAACAGTAGGAGATTGGTTTTAGTACCATATATACTATTATTTTGAAATAGGAACTGCAGACTCTTATTTTTACTTTTTTATATGCTGGTTGAACTGCTGTATGATTGGTGCATTAATTAGTATGAATGTAGTATAAAAATGTAGGAATTTGTAAGGACAGTGTTCTGATGAAGTCTAAGTTTTTAGATGAAAGCGCTTAACCTTGTCGTTTCTTGTTTTATACAATAAAGTGGTTTTTATACAAGTGTTTTTAAACTAGTATATCAATTATTCACCTATCAGTGGATTCTATTATACTCGTGCTGTTGAGCTGGTTCATTGTTGGACTCGAGTTTTTGGTATTATTTCGTAGTCATTGGTTGTCATGAATTCACTGGAGGAGCTTCCTTCCATTTTTTCCCCAGTTAGGAAGGATGATTTTCTTAAGCTCCAATCTGAAATGTCGATTATTAAAGGTGAATTAACGAGACTAATTGAGCTGTGTAGTCAACCGGGGAACACAGCTGATTTTAGGAATGTTTCGGCTGAAGCTGCCTTATCTGGTGTTCATTTCGGTTCTCCTACTGTTCCGGTGAACCAGGAAGTGCACAGTATACGTGGTGTAGTGCTGGAGAATAAAGGGGCCTCTAATGGTACCGTTGCAGCGGGCAGTAGAGCGAAAAGCTTTAGTACACCTGAAGATTTGGATTTAGGCAACAGTACAGAGGACGTTTATTTGATATCTGGCGCCAAACCAAAAAGGACAGTTCCTAAACGCACGTATTCTGTAGTTTCGAATACAGCAGCACCAGGTACTGTAAAACCATCATTTGTTCCCTTAGGGGATTCATATGTTTCACGTCCTAATAAGAAAGTTTATGAAGCCTTGGACACATTTGTGTCGGACAATCCGTTTGTTTTTTCAGACTCTATTGTGCAAGGAAACAACCATAATAGTAAAGAACTTAATGGGACTTTGAGAGATATTATTTATGATTTTGGACACAAACTTAATAATATTAAGAGTTTGCAAGTGGAAAATTCTTATTTAAACAGATGTATGGAACTGAAAATAGTCCCGATGGGGCTACGCTTTTTTAAACGACCATTGGGGTTAGTACTCAATGATGAATTAATTAATGAATGTAATGTATTATTTGATTCGTTTGGATTTAGTTTTATGAAATTCATTATGAAATGTAATGATTATACGTTAGCTAGCCTTACTAAAGAAGTGGATAGGCTGAATGAAATTATTACACAAGATTTGGTCTTTGATCAATGGCGTACTTTATTTGATAAACAATTTACTTATGCTGACACTACTTCTCAAAAAATATTTAAAAGGAAATGTGATAAATTAAAACGAGATTTACAGCAATATAAGGATGGTATAATGTACAATTGGAAGAATAAGGCCAACAAATTTAATAATGCCACCCAAGCCAATGAGGTGGGTGGAAATGGTAAAAAAAAGAGATATAATGTACGAAATTCATATAAACCTTTTTTAGGACAGGGATACAATTGGGAGGAAGTGCAGGACAGGAATACCAATGCCCGGTGGAATCAACAGCCCCCACAACATGTGAACCACAGGGATCGTTGGCAGTAGAACCTGTACAACCCATTATTAAGTATAATGAGGTCCAATATGGACAGAAGAATTTCTTTATATACAACTACACATCTTTGAATATAACAGATACACATTTTGCCCTGTTTAGGAAGGGAATGAAATTAATTCCTAGAAGTAAATTTAATTTGGTTGAGAATGTTATTCAATTTAAGTTTTGTATTTGAGGAAGTTAAATTTATCTGTGTATTTTAAAGGTAGTAGGAATAATGGAATGTCAACTTCGTTACATAGAAAAAGTGTATTTACCCCACAACTACATCCGACATTAGGTATATTTGAAAAGGTAGTTTTGGATGAAATGTATAGATATGGACAAAAGGGTTCACATACTATAAAATACAACATGAGTAAGGACGAGTTTCAACTTATGTGTGAATTATGCAGTGACCCCAATATTAGGATCATGCAACCAGATAAGGGTGGTGGAATTGTTCTATATGAATCTACTGACTATAAGAATGAAATACAAGTTATAGTACATGACACAGACCAATACGAAGTTTCATCTATTAATGAACTAAATATTGCATATGGTAGAATCGATGCCCTTTTGGAAGAGTTATTAATAGAAAATAGGATTGATCAGGAATTATATCAGTACCTAAAGGTGAAATACCCGGTTATAGCAACCATAATAGGTATTCCGAAGATTCATAAGAATATGTTACACCCTCCATTTAGACCTATTATATCGGGTAGCAGGTCCAAAACTTTCCCTTTTGGGAAAGTTATTGATAACTGGCTGAAACCTATATATACTTTTACTAGCCATATAGTAAAGGACTCATGGGATTTTTTGGCCAGATTAACTCATTCCAGTTGGCAACCAAATTTAACCTTGGTCACCATAGATGTAAAGGACCTATTTACCTGTATTCCTAGGGAAGAGGGTATGGAAAGGTTCATTAATAGTATTGCTAGATATACTGATTATACTTGGGATAAAATCAAGTTAATAGAGGAATTTATGAGCATCGTTTTGGATAATAATTTTATATATTATGAAGGGGAATATTTTAGACAAAGTAAGGGGGTTGCCATGGGCACGGCATGGGCCCCAATATATGCTAATATGGTCCTCCTAGACTGGGAGCATGAAGTTATCTTTAGCAGTCGATATATGCAGTACATCCAAAGATATGTACGGTTTTTGGATGATGTATTTATAGTATGGGAGGGGGACAATATTGTTATCCCTGAATTTATTCAATATATAAACACATCCACCTTCTTTTTGAGTTTCACACACAAATATAGTACGGAAGGTATTGCATATTTAGATACTTATATTACCTTAACACCTAATGGTTTTAAATCCAATATATATAGGAAGGAGACATTTAGTAACACATACCTGGAATATAATAGTTGTCATCCTGTTAGGTTAAAAAATAACATAGTCAAGGGTCAGTGTATTCGGGCTGCTAGAATGACTTCAGAGTATAGTGAGATGGTGATGGAGTTGAATACAATAGGTAATATGTTCAAGCAGAGGGGATACCCTGAGTATGTTATTAAGGATGCTATAGAGTATGTTAGTAAAATGTGGGGAATTAAATATAAACCTTTATTAGGAGTAGGCATAGACAATATCAGTATAACTAATAGTCAAGGAAACGATAGGGATTTCCATACGGCATGTATATTACCCTTTAGCAACTACACTGAGGATATAAAACATATTATCAAGAAAAATTGGAATATTTTAAAGGGGGATGATGCAATATTGGCTTTAGTTGGTAACGAACCCATGTTTGTTAATAGTGTGGGGTTTAATCTTAAGAGTAAATTTGAACATAATGTAGAGAGGTTTAAAGGACAACTGACAGGTACACGGAAATGTGGTCACTGTAATCAATGTAAGGCCATTATGGAGGACCAGGAGGTGCAGTTACATAATATTAGTAAAAATCTCCTGCATTTTTGTCGTGGTAATTGTGATACTACCAATGTCATATATCTGGCCCTGTGTACCACCTGTCCTAGTTTTTATGTAGGTCAAACAGGGAGAAAATTGAAAAATAGGATTTATGAGCATTTGTATGCAATAAAGAAAAGGGATGAGAACAATGCCCTATTTAGACATGTGCGGGACAGTTCCAATTGCAGTACTTTCAAGTTTGCAATATTGGAATTGGTGAAGGTATCACAA
Organism: Protopterus annectens; assembly: GCF_019279795.1. Taxonomy (NCBI): domain Eukaryota; kingdom Metazoa; phylum Chordata; order Ceratodontiformes; family Protopteridae; genus Protopterus; species Protopterus annectens. The sequence goes on along the minus strand of NC_056727.1, from coordinate 718,485,502 downwards.
AGAGGTGGGAGTATTAAGTATACTCTGGGAGAGAAAGAGGTTAGATGGCAAATTTTATTGAATGCCACTTCACCACCAGGTATTAATGAATACATTACGATCAAACCCATATTGTTGAATAAGGTTTGATTTTTGTTAGAGAGGTTTACAAAATGTAAAAAAGTTTATATAAGCAAACATATATTTGAATGTATATACATATTTATATAAAGTGTGGGTTGATGTATTAGAAGCATCAGTGGTTTTAGTACCATATATACTATTATTTTGAAATAGGAACTGCAGACTCTTATTTTTACTTTTTTATATGCTGGTTGAACTGCTGTATGATTGGTGCATTAATTAGTATGAATGTAGTATAAAAATGTAGGAATTTGTAAGGACAGTGTTCTGATGAAGTCTAAGTTTTTAGATGAAAGAGCTTAACCTTGTCATTTGTTGTTTTATACAATAAAGTGGTTTGTATACAAGTGTTTTTAAACTAGTATATCAATTATTCACCTATCAGTGGATTCTATTATACTCGTGCTGTTGAGCTGGTTCATTGTTGGACTCGAGTTTTTGGTATTATTTCGTAGACCTTATCTTATCTTATCACGTCCCCATAAGTACTGGTAATGCTGAACCAATTCATGTACGGGTGTATAATTTATTGCTACAGTTTTTGTTTTACCTTCATTTCTTTTGTATTCTCAAAAGACCCAGAACTGTCTCAAAATGTAAATGTCCCTTTCTGAATTTATTAAGTACAAAATAATATCATCTGCAACTAAGGCTAACTTTGCTGGATTACCACTCCAATTATATCATTGAATTTGTGAATCTCTTAATTTCTTTGCTAGCAGCTGTAAATATAAAGCAAATAACAGAGGGCAAAGAGGACATTCCTTCCAGGTTCTTCTGCCCTCACACCTTAAATCTTACTTCAGATCCTTCATATATTCTCCTTATTAACCATATCATTATATCAGGGAATGCAATTTCTGCCATTGCCCTACTCATAAAATCCCAGCTGATCCTGCTGCTCATTTTCTTTGAATCAAGACCCTGTAAGAATGGCAGTGTTTTCTTACTTTCTGATTTCCTCTGGATCATCTTTGCTTTATCAATGCTATGACATGTCTGTCTCCTTTCCAGTAAACAGCATTGATCCATAATAGTCAGTTTTGGTAGCATCTTTGCCATTTTCTTAGGTAATATAGACATAAACATATCATAATCCTGGTTTAAAATCAAAACTGGTCCATATAAACCCAGATCTGAAAGGTCTTTATCATCTTTCAGTAATGCAGGTACCATTGTTTTTTTCCAAGATGCCTGTACTATTCTTTTAAAATAGTGAGCAAAGCCTTCTAGATCTTGTCACTCTGTACATTCATAAATAAACATTTCCACAAGCATACCATCTGTTCACGGACACTTCCTTGTTGACTGATTATGAATAGCTGCTTTCAATTAATCTGGTTGTATCTTAGCATGTATTTCTTTCTTTCTTGATTTCCTTTCCCCCAGTGTCTGTTTGATCATCAGCACCTATTGCATTCAATCAGCCCATTCATTGAGTTTCTTCTTCTCCTTATCTTGGCATTGTTAAATCTTCCATAAATATCTCAATTTGTTCCTTTTTGGTTTCCATATTGTTCTGCTATCGACACATTTTTTATAAAATCTCCTCAAATATCTCTAATTACTATATAAGGCCTCTGGCTATTTTTCTTGTGATAGGTTCCCTAAGTTTAGCTACAACTCTTTCTATTTTGTGTTACTTAATTCATTGCAGTAAGAGTATCTGCTCTCTAGAGTTGTTATACAAAATATTAGTTTAAAAGCAACTTTTCTAATCTTGCAGAAATGGTCCAAATAGTCACTTATTTCCTTTGTACTTTGCAGTTGCTCCTTTTCTTGTTCTGTGAGATCTCACTTCTTCTACACTACTTCAACTTTTGTCAGCTTCTCTAAATAATTTCTATTACTTCTTTCTAATATTTTTATTGCTTCTATCGTTCTTTAAAGTCAATGTTCATTTTATGCCACTCAGTAACTATCCTTTCTGAAGTACTTTTTATTTGCCATAATAATGTTTGAATTGTACCTACTGGCAATTTCTTAATTCCTTTATTTTTACACAGTTAGATAGGAAAACACCAATGATTTACTTTTATCACTACTTTACAATTATATCTTAGTTTTTTTACTAGTGTGTTGGATGGGTCTGAAAGCTTTCAATTAAATACACATGCTCCTGTGAAATAGGTCTGGAGGTTCTGGTCTATATTATATGAGTGAATCGCACAAATTGCAAACGCTCATAATATCAAACGTACCAGACCTCGAGCTTCCCACACCCCCCACTAAATATATATTCCAACTTCGAGATCACACTACAGCGAGGAAAGGGCAAATACTCCATTCTTCACTGTATTGCGATCTCAGAAAAAGCACTTTGAGATCCGGTACGTTCTATATTAAGAGAGTTCGCAATTTGTGTGATTTGCTCATATGATATAGACCCAGGAGGTTCATAGGTAAACACTAGGCTAGCTGCCACTGTAGGCCATTCTAAGCTTAGTCAGTTTCCTTTTTGGTGCTTGAATTAACCTATTCCATTTAGTGTTAGACTAGCCTTACCCAGGGTCCCATGGGCAATAAATATGAATTACCCCTAGGGAGAATAACTGGGATCATACCATAGATAATTTGAGGGGCTCCTTCCATGTGATAAAGCATTTAGGAGCTGCCTCTGTCCATTACTAATACAGGGGGTAACACTGTGGTACATTTTCTTTTTCCTGTCATTAGATCCAAGTTATACTTAAATATGAACTGGGATTAACTTTGTTTTACATGGATGGGGAGTCTGTTACAGAACAGCAGTACCAAGTACGAGATAATCTTGTCCTTCCAAATTGTTCACTGATGCTGCAGAAGAGGTTTAGATCCCTAGGCTGAGTATTTCTGATGTCATTTGACTTGCTGATGTGCAGTAAATCCATCAGTATTGGGTCAGAGTATGCTTTTTATGCTAGACGTAAGTCACCTCTAAGCAGTCTGTAGGTAACCGAGTATAGTGACAGAGCTTTGAGTTGGTTCATGTAGGACATATTGCTTAGGCCTTGTATCTTTTTTTTTTCTTCCAAGCCCCCAGATTCATCATCAGTGGTGCAAATCAAATTCTAATCCCCACATGTAAGTTATATTCCCTGTTGAAAGCTGATTTGTTCTCCCCAAAACATTTTAAGCTCCAAAATAGCAGTCTTAGGTGGAATACAAATACATGCCAGTGTAATCCTCTTCCCTTGCCAGTAGCCCATTACTATGACAAATCTGCCATTATTGTTCTTTTGCTCCTCTTCTGTCACTACTGGAGCTCCTCTAGCAATTAATGTAAGTACTCCACTTGGGTATGTTTTCTTATAGCAACACCCCAGCCATTTATTGCAGAAATGGGCATGGCCTTAGTGACTGATATGCCAAATGGCCATGATGTAGCATGCAAATGATGCATGATTGATATGCCATGCAGATTTGCCAGTGACATCATGCATACATTGCTTGCTGATTGCTGTACGTGAGTACCCCACCAGGTGCGCTGTAGCAAGGAGGACCTCCTAGATCATGCCCACAGTACAACAGTCTGGGACTGTAATATATCTTTTTTTTTACATTTCTGCAGGGTGGCTGCACCCCTGCACTCCCCACACCCCCTGCAAATTAAATATACCAACTCCAAGATTGCACTACATTGAGGAAAAGGGTAAATGGTGTGTTTTATTTTCTAAACACATTTCGGATCTGCTGTATCTAATTTGAAGAAATGGATGAAATAATCTTCTCTTTAATAAACTAACATGTCTGCATGATTTGTTTACCACATGCTCAGAATGCTGGCTGAATATTCACGTGGACAAAGAAGACATCAACATGTCTATTCATTGATTTTGAAAAACGTCACCTGGTGCTGGGTGTTGGGTAGGGTTTAGGCGAGCATTGCATTACTACAATAAAACAAATCCCTCCACTTTTCCTTTGTCCCTGATGTTCTGTAGAATATCCATCCTGAAATCCTTTCTTTATCAAATTCACATACTCTGTTCTTCTGTAGCATTATTTGCACTCTGCATTTCTTAATATAATTAAGAATGCTTTCCTTTTTGTCTGTACTTGTGAGACTATTCACATTTCAAGATAATATGGAAGGTATTGCCTTTATGGTAGGAAATCATTATTCCCATCTATATATATAGCAGTTTTTTTAAATATCTAGTTCCAGTTCTTATGATACATACACCCATTAATATTTGGCAGGTTAATCCTTTTATACAGATTTTTCTTGTCCTCAAAAATTGGAATCTATGCCACTTTTTACAAGAGTTTATGTTTTAATAAAAACCCTCAAACAAAAATTTAAACACTCCACAGAACACCCCCATAACCCGTTAACTTAATACAAACAGAAATAACTATGTACATCTTGAAATAAGGAAGTTTAACCCTCTAATGGGAACATTTGTACCAAATAGACAGCTGCTAACTGCTAATTAACCTGAAATTGAGATTATCTATACGAAGATGCATGTTATCACCTATGCTTCCACTCACACTAACTGGTCTCTGTTCTTATTTTATCTTTACCCCTCCATGTGAAAACTACTTGCATACTTTCAGAAATCACTAACTTCATTAATCATTAAATTCAGAAACCATTAACTTTTAGCATTGAAGAAACCAGTGCTCTGTCTTTTATTGCCCTATTATCAGTTTGCCTCCTTGGAAAAGTATGAGCAAAAAAAAAAAAAAAAGAAAAATGTAGTCCTCTGTTGCAACCTAAAAGATAAGCTGAAACATCCATTGCTGAAGGAAAACTTTTCATTATATTCAGCATTCTCACATTTACTTGTTTTCACATAAGATTTATTAGGTTAGGCTAAGGGTCATAATCCAAACTTTCACCCATGCAGAAGTAAGAGATCAGCTCTACATATAATATGATTTGTGTACTTTTGCACACCATCTCCCATCTCAACAACCTAAGATGAAAGTCTACTAACTTAAACATGCTTTTATCTAGCTTTTCTTCTCCCTTTGCACGGTAATACCTACAGTTCTTAATGCCAAAGAAGAAAGAAAGAAAGAAAGAAAGAAAGAAAGAAAGAAAGAAAGAAAGAAACGAGGAAAAAGAAAAAGGTCACCTGATTACTTTAATAACTTTATCACATACAAGAACAACTAAAAACACATTACTATAAAATATTTGATTTATACTGTGAAAAGTTTCATAGAAATACTGTTAAGAAAATACATTTGTTGTACTTGGTTTCTTTTCTCCTTCTTCTTCCCCTCAGCATCCTTCCAAACATTAATGACATGAAGTGAGGCAAATGCATTTCATTTCCCTATAAGTTTAACAAAGTCAACAAATGTCCACTCTTTCCACTTATTCTTATACAGCCATATTTCACAAATGTGATTGATGCTTTACAGTCTCACATTTATTCACTAATTTCCTTGTTCCTGGTCTTCTTCCTGTTCATCTCCATCTTCCAACTCCAGATTCTGGTTCAATTCCATGGTACTCCCAATTCTTCTGGATAACTCTTGTGCTTTTCTCTGTCTCTAAAACATTTTTCTTTGAAACAGTTGAAAGGTTTCAATGGCAAAGTGTGTCCATGTGGTTTGTTATCAGAAGAATGAGAATCACAGTGCTCTTCTGCTTGATGGTTCATTTCTGTTGGACAGACATTTGCATTTCCTCCTTAGCCTATTCTGCATCAAAAAATGACTTTGCTCCTTCAGGAAAAAATATTCTGAAGACAGCTGACAGAAGACAGCACCTTTAATATCACACCCACCTATTGACATTCCCAGAATACTTGAATTAAAAATGTTTCTTTTCTGTCAGGCATACAGTGAATAATAATTTTCCATAAACACTCTACTGCCTCCAACTTTTAATACATTGTCAGGATCAACGTTTTCTGATGGTAGGCTTACATGTTTACTAATAAAAGTCTTGGCTGCTTTCTCATGGCCATATTTGGAGCATACACACTGTGTGCCATTTCAGTTAACAGTTCTTGCTGTGGAATACCAGTCCATTTGCTAGCCTGTTCCTTCTGTTTTCTCTGGTACAGCAGAAAATCTTAGATTTTTTTCTATGTGCTGTGTTCTGTAATTCTACCATTTTTTTGGAACATTAAAAATCAAATCACTACACTTATGGATATATACTTCAACCAGATGACCAGTGAGCTGTTTAGATTTTGAATAATCAATGCACTTTGTTTAAATCTACACAATTAATACACCAAAGCAAAGACATCATCAGAGTAGTAAGAACTACTGGAACAGTGTTCCTATATAAGGTCCTAGTTGCATCTCATGCTATAATTGTTGACATTATTGCCAATTAATAGTATACAAAATGAAATGATAAATTTACAATAAAAAAAAATCTTGACTAAATTAATGAAATAAACTTCAGCTTTTTGTCTTCAATCCTAAAATAAAAACACATAAGAAATGCGTAACACTATATTCAACGAGAACTAGTAAAATGAATGTTGTAATTTTGTATTAGAGAGGTTGTTCACCATTTTTCAATCCATTATAAAAAATACTAAAAAAGCAAATTATATCTCAAAAACATTCCTTATACAATTATTTCATAAAGAGTATATTAATACATATATAAAATATATCCTTTTCAGTAAAAAAGTGTACATTTAGTGAAACAGTATAAATTACCCTACCACCTGCATACATTTCATCATAAATGCCCATTTTTGTTTTACACAAAATAATCAAAGTCTAACCACTCTCAATTTCAGTACAGGGGTATGGACATGTGGATATGTTATCTTTCAAACCTGGTAGGTTGCTAGCATCTAAAGTAAGTTGAAAGTATAGTTCCCGATATTCTATTTTTATTTCCCATGGTCCCCTCTGGGATCTAGAGGCACATCTTCTATTACAAAGAACCTAAAATTACCCATATAATTTTCCCTATATAAAAGGAAGGACAGTCTGTACAATATGTTATATATGTGTGTGTGTGTGTGTGTGTGTGTGTGTGTGTGTGTGTGTGTGTGTGTGTGTGTGTGTGTGTGTGTATATATATGTGTGTGTGTGTGTGTGGGTGTGTATTTTTATATATATATATATATATATATATATATATATATATATATATATATATTTACATTTGTATAAATATATATATATATATTTATATATATATATAAAATCACTCCTTTACTATTCCAGTTGTATAATTTGTAATAGTAAATGATCCTGCCCTTTCTTTTATATAGAATAAACAACATTTTTTTAAGAAAAATGATTTATGAACACATGTATGATATACAAAAATGGAACGAAACAAATACACTATATAAATTCATGCAGGTATGTAATAAGTATGATTGTATCTTTATTAATATAGGTCTTGGTTGCTTTCTTATGGCCAGGTTTGGAGCAGACACTCAATGTGCCCTTTCAATTAATAAATCCTGCTGTTGAACACCAACACCATTGCTTATTTTTGCTTTCAAAAAATAAGAAAAATCTGTTCCTACCAGTTTCTCTGTTACAGCAACAAATCATGGGTTTTCTCTGTCTTCTAACTATTTTTTGAAACACCCTTCTTGAGAAGCCTCATATGCTCAGACAGCCTTTTCTTTATTTCATCCACTGATTTTTACAGTTATATCAATTCATCTGAATAGATAGCTAAAGCTACTTATATTTCTTTTGTTATTTGAGTTGATATATTTTTTCATTGTTTAATTTATTTTAATCAGCTCTGACTGCATTTGAGTTATTTTTATTTTCATGTAAATTACTGGAAGCCATCTCTTATACCAAAGCTCTTCACCTTTTCTGCTTGTATTTTTTTTGCTAGCATTAAGGATTAAGGCAGTGTTCTTACTAGCCAGTAACTTAATTTTAATCAGACTGACAATTTCAGTGGACCTTTCTTTCTCAGTTTCTGTTTTCACACTGGGAGAGCTAAAACTAAGCTGTTGATCATTGGGTAGCTGTCTTAGAAATAGAAGAGACATTTTGAGAAACTTTGACAGTACCTGAAATCTTTGGAGGTTGGGGTTCATCTCTGTTGATGAGGTCAATGCAATGGTCAGAGACATCCACTGTGGATGGCACCCACCCAAAGATATTAACAAAACTGAGGAGGGGTGAGGTAGCATGACTAGGATTATTGTTCAATGTTGTCTGAAAGGTAGGTACAGTACTTCAAGACTGGCAAGCTGTTGTAGTGGTCCTAATCTTTAAGACTATTAACCTGAAGGATCCCCTTCCATGATGCATTGCACTGGGTCACTAACCTGTTATGGAATGGTAAACAGGTATTGGTTTTTGTACTGATATAATGTAGAAATGCTAAATTTGCACCTATTACTTTCTTCATGCTGACGTTTAACCATTTGTTCTTTGCAGCACAGTGCAGTGTGCTTTGATAACCAGATTATGTAGTGCCAGTTTGAACCATCAGTGCCTATAGAAATCTGATCTAGCATTATTTTACTCTATGCACATGTCCAGCACAAACTGGTGTACATATTATAAACAGCATAGCTTCTGAAGAGAAAACTGTTTTTGCCCAGTGGGAGAAGACATAATCCATCCTTGTGGTCAGTTATAGCCTTCATCATGCTCCTGAAGTAATTTCCTAGGAGCCTTTGAAAGGAAGTTGATGTTCTATAAAGGATAAACTACACAACCTCTTCTTGATATGCTGTAGCTCTAGGAATACGTAGAAGCAATGTCACCACTCCTTAAGGACCTCCAGAGAAGGCAGTGGGATCTCTTACTGGACTTAAGTACTGCTGTAAGACAGCATGCCCTATGATAACAGATGTGATTCTTATTAGATTTATATTGATACTTTTTTTTATTAACTTATTCCTTCCAAAGAGCATCTTGAACTTTGTGGTCTAACTTCCAATGGTAACATCCTGTATCTTTTCACAAAATGAAGTAGCTTCACAGTTCAAACACATGCCTACATCTTTCCACCCTTAAGTGTTACTATAGAAGCATAAATGGCAAAGTGTGCATCACATAGTAATCATTACAGTGGTTACTTTCATTGGATTCTAGGTCTTAAAATGGATTTTATAATTTACAATAAACACAGTAAATATATATATATTTGATACCCTTCACCACTCAGGAATCGTAGTAGTCGATGGTAGTCCAGTGCACACAGAAGGTGTTTTAAGAGATCTGGGAACACAGGTTGACAGCAACCTCTCTTTCGACCACCACATTGCCACTGTGGTCAGAAAGTCCTTTTGTGTGGCACATCTCATTACTAAGGGTTTTGCATCCAGGAAGAAAGATGTCACTGTCTCCCTCTACTCTTCCCTCATTAGGCCAATCATCGAGTACAATGCCGCATTTGGCATGTACCTCACTAGACACCTGCAACAACTGGAGAGGCCGCAAAAGTACCTCACAAAGAGGATTCTAGCCCTTAAAGACTTGTACTATATGGACAGACTCAAAAAACTCCAACTATTCTCCATCTCATATTGCTTACTTAGAGGCGATCTCTGCTTGACTTACAAAGCCATGTCTGACCCAGCTCTGTTAGAAATGCTACATCTAAAGAAATCCCAATCCCTCTGCACCACAAGCTCCAGAGACCTCAGCCTCATTACCACAATCAACAGAACGTGCTGGAGGGACAGATTCATAACCCAGAGACTGCCCATGCTATGGAATAGACTTCCCATACATGTTAAACAGAGCACCTCACTGGCCCTCTTCAAGAGAAATCTTGATGAGTGGATGGGAAATAGAAAATTCACCCTGGTGATCACTCCAGTGGCTCTGCTTGACAGACACACTGGGAACTAAGGTCAGGTGGCACGATACCAGGGTAATCCTATAGGCTAGTCTTATAAAGTCTCCAGGGCCATTAGCCTAGTACATGCCTATGAACCTAAATGTATAACTGCATATGTTATAAGTGATAATTTAATAAAGATGTTTCTTGTTTAAAAAAAAAAAGTAATCTGAAAGCTGTTAGATAAAAGGTGTTGAAGCAGCCATAAGTAATACTGAATACCATGTTATTAGGTGTCACATAACTTCCTCCATGAGCCTTAAGAAAAATGAAGATGACCTTATAGAACCTGATCAATTTGTAGAACTTCACTTGCCCCACAATGATTTGGAGGCTTACCATTAAAACAGATACATTTATGTACAATGCCTTCTCAATTTTGTTAATGCAAATTGCTGAGGGAAATTAATAAGCCTCCTAATAGGGTAAATGATGTATGAGATATCAAGCTAACTAACATGCACTCCGTTTTACCTCAGTTGTCTTGCCCCTCTTAGTCAAATTGGACCTTGAGAATTATATTAACAATAACTATCAAGGTAAAACAGTGACATCAACACAAAACTGTCCAATATAACAGCAAGTGTAGCTCTGAACTGTTTTATAGTATCCATAGTAACTAAAATGCTAATTACATCTTCATTTTAAATATATGTGGTGGGGGATTTTTAAGACCAAACTATAGTGTTGACCATAAAAAAACAAACAAACTTTGCAACTAAAAGAAATAACAATAGTTCTATTGTAAAGAATTATCTTTGACCATGAGCAGAACTAGACTTAATGTTGTCAAAATGAGTTTTCAAAAAATAGTCTGTGAAACTAAGGCCTCCTATGAACTAAATCTCACTATGAAGACTGAAGATGAATGTAAAGCTTTTTACAACTGTATAAGGAAAATTCAAAATACTTGTCAGGACTGTAGTGTTCTTGGGGTTATGTTAAACTTCACAATATCATGAAGATGGTTGCAAGCAAATTTTGTTAAAATTTTAGTTAGCTGGTACACATAGTATCCCTGCTGCAGCACCCAGATTGTGAACCTACATATATCACCCAAGACCAAACTGTGGTAGTACCATCTAAGTTTAAGGACATTAGTTAAGTGGATATAAACAGTATCCCTGACTTCTTTCTTGAAGGCACTAAACAAAACCATCAAAGATCCATTCCATATTCTTCTACTTTTGGCTGTTCCCATTAGGGGTTGCCTCAGTGGATCATCTGTTTCCATTTCTTCCTGTCCTCTGCATCGTGCTCTGTCACACCAACCACCTGCATGCCCTCTCTCACCACATCCATAAACCTTATGTTAGGCCTTCCTCTTTTCCTGTTACCTGGCAGCTCCATCCTTAGCATCCTTTTCTTAATATACCTCGCATCCCTCCTCAGCACGTCCAAACCAATGCAATCTCACCTCTCTGGCTTTGTCTCCAAACCGTGCAACCTGAGCTGACCCCCTAATATACTGATTCTTAATCCTGTCCATCCTCATCACACCCAGTGCAAATCTTAACATCTTTAACTCTGCCACCTCCAGCTCTGGCTCCTGCCTTTTTGTCAATGCCATTGTCTCCACCCCATATAACATAGCTGGTCTCACCACCCTCTTGTAGACCTTCCCTTTCACACTTACTGGTACCCATCTGTCACAAATCACTCCCAACACTCTTCTCCACCCACTCCACCCTGCCCGTACTATCTTTTTCACCTCTCTTCCACACTCACCGTTACTCTGAACTGTTGATCCCAAGTATTTAAACTCATCCACCTTTGCCAAGTTTACTCCCTGCATCCTCACCATTCCTCTATCCTCCCTCTCATTTACTCATATATATTCTCTCTTAGTCCTGCTGACCTTCATTGCTCTCCTTTCTAGAGCATATCTCCACCTCTCCAGGGTCTGCCCAACCTGTTCCCTATTCTTACTACAGATCACAATGTCATCCACAAACATCATAGTCCATGGGGACTCCTGTCTGATCTCATCTGTCAACCTGTCCATCACCATTTCAAAAAAGAAAGGGCTAAGAGCCAATTCTTGATGTAATCCCACCTTTACCTTAAATGCATCTGTCACTCCTACTGCAGACTTTACCACTGTCACACTACCTTCATACATATCCTGTACCACTCTTACATACTTCTCTGTCACTCCTGACTTCCTCATATAATACCACAACTCCTCTCTAGGCACCCTGTCATATGCTTTTTCCAAGTCCACAAAGACACAATGCAGTTCCGTCTGACCTTCTGTATACTTCTCCATCAACACTCCTAGAGCAAACATCACATCTGTAGTGCTCCTTCCTGGCATGAGACCATACTGCTGCTCACTAATCATCACCTCCCTTCTTAACTTAGCTTCCACTACTCTTTCCCATAACTTCATGCGGTGACTCATCAGTTTTATCCCTCTGTAGTTACTACAGCTCTGCACATCACCCTTTAAAAATCGGTACCAAAACACTTCTTCAGTCCTCAGGCATCCTGTCACTTTCCAAGAATTCATTAAACAATCTGGTTAAAAACTCCACTGCCATCACTCCTAAACACCTCCATGCTTCCACAGGTATGTCATCTGGACCAACAGCCTTACCATTCTTCATCCTCTTCAAAGCTGTTCTTACTTCCTCCTTGCTAATCCTTGCACTTCCTGATTCACTATCCCCCACATCATCCAACCTTCTCTCTCTCTCAATCTCTTCATTCATCAGCCCCTTAAAGTACTCCTTCCATCTGCTCAACACACTTTCCTCGCTTGTGAGTACATTTCCCTCATTATACTTTATCACCCTTACCTGCTGCACATCTTTACTAGCTCGGTCCCTCTGTCTAGCCAATAGGTACAGGCCCTTTTCTCCCTCCTTAGTGTCCAACCTTTTATACAACTCTCCGTATGCCTTATCCTTAGCCTTCGCCATGTCTCTCTTCACCAGATGCCTCATCTCCTTATACTCCTGTCTACTTTCTTCATCTCTCTGACAATCCCACTTCTTCTTCGCCAACCTCTTTCTCTGTATACTCTCATGTACTTCCTCGTTCCACCACCAGGTCTCCTTCTCCTCCTTTTCTCTGTCCAGATGTCACACTCCACATTCTACTAAACAAAATTCATATCACTGCCTTTATTCTTAAAATATGTCATCAGGACACAGCAGTCCTATCCACAAGGCTGGATCCACAACTTTTCTATGAAACTGCAGACTCACCAGCCTAACATGTTTCATCAGTAAGGTTATGAAGAGGATACTTATGGAAATAATTCCAAAAAAGAATACTGGTTGTTTACTGCTTATAGATATGTATCAGTATGGGTTTATTAAGCATAGATCATGCCTTCTAAACCTGACCATATACTTTAAGGAATTCGCAGCCAGACCTCCCAACCGTCCTGAATTTTTCATTTTTTACCGAGTTTTGGGGTCCAAATAATGGGGTGCCACAATTCCCAAGTGGCACCCCTTCATTTCCGATTTTTTTCCAGGTTTTTAAAAATTTCTGCGCTTTCGGAGCTGACGTCATCATGTGCGTGATGACGTCAGCACCATCAGCCAGTTGGAATTGAGCTCAAGGGCTTTCCCAGCTGGCTGCTTGTTTGAAATCTGTCTGCGGATTTCCTTTTCTGCTACTTACGTAAGCCGGCATCTGCAAGCTGCTTATTTTATTTCTTTCCTTTTCTGCTGCTTAGTTAAGCTGGCGAGCTGCTTATTTTCCTTCCCATGTGCATCTGCTGCACTAACGAACACTGGTACTGAATTCAATTTCTGGCCTTATGAAGGAAATTGCTGGTACTGAAGGCAAGGAACTTCTACAAACTGCTGCACAGATGGACAGACAGAGTATGCTTCTAAGGTACTCAACAGAGAGAGGTGTGTGTGTGTGTGTGTGTGTGTGTGTGTGTGTGTGTGTGTGTGTGTGTGTGTGTGTGTGTGTGTGTGTGTGTGTGTGTGTGCGCGTGTGTGTATGTGTGTGTTATCGCAACACAACCACAGCTTCTCTGCATTCAGTGCATTCTCGGCAACATTCTGTTCTGAAATTAATTAAGTAACCTGCTGCCGAGCATTATAAAGTTAGAAGAATGTTGCCCAGAATGCCGTACGCAAGTAGAGTAAGGAGCTATATTTTTGAGATAAGCTGCTAGGAGAAGACCATCTGTATAAACAGGGTCATATAACTTCTTCTTTGATAGTAGCTTTTGGACTGCAGCTGTGTGGTTGTTTTCTGTAGCATGAATTCAGTACGTGTGCTACTGCTACTCTGAGTTCCTCCTCTTGAAGTTAGCTTTCTTATTTTGTTAGTTACACAGGCTGACTGTAGATTTAAAACAGATAAAACATTAGCTGTGTGTTGTTGTGGTTAAAGGTCTAAGGGTTTGCCACTGTTTTGTAGTTTTTTTTTTGCCATGAAGATTATTGTATTTCAGACTGTTGGTTAATCTGGGTTTCTTTCTTGTAGTCTTGTGAAGTAGGTGAGCTTTGATTTCCTTATATCTGTTTGACATTTATTTTTTTTACTTCTTTTAGCTGTCAATTTATGGTTGTCACAGTTCTTTTATAGTGAATCCAGGTTTTGCTTCTATCTCTCGTGAGTTGGCTTGTAGTCTTATTAGCCCATGGTAGCAGGTTAGGTTGACTTCTTATTTTTACTCGGTGGAAAGGTGCATAATATATCTACTGAGCTCAGTAGTGCCATATTGTAAGACTTTATTGCTTCACTGACACTGTTTGCAAAATCTACCTATTTCCATTGTCTGCAATAATACAAATTAGCCCTATACCATTAAAGATCTAATGCTTGGAGAGGTTGACTGTTATGATGACCTAGTTACATATATTGGCAACAAATTAAATGTCAATATTAATTTATAACCAACAAATAGAATTTTTTTCTGTGCAGTGAAATATTTTTAAGAATGGCCTGGTCTGTGGATTATTTCCCAGAAAATGTTAATATCTATATGGCATTCTTGAACTTGACAGCAGAATTTTAGTGTAGGATTTCACTGAAGGGTTAAAACAACAAGCACTGATATGCACTTAAGAAGTTCTTGAAACAGTCCAGAATGATCTGTTTCATCTTCATGTGAAGTTCCTTCCAGATTTTATTCAACTAGCTGCATCTCTTGTTAACATAATATATTTTTATTTTCTGACCCTTAAATGTTGCCAGACTGCAATTGTTTCCTGGGTAACAAGAGACAGGAATCCCTCCTTTTTAGTATTATAGATGAAACAGCATACTCAGATTATGTTGGGATAAGTAAACAGATGCATGTAAATTACTTTGTAAGGATTGAATTCGCTAAATAATGGCAGGCATTTGAATTTCAGCCTTCATATTCTTCAGAAAATAAATGGTAACACAAACTTTTTATTCTAGCAATTTTCTAAGTTTATAAGATCAGTATTTGAAATTTGTCCCTGTTTTGGGACTGTATTCCCCCATTATTGGCTTTGTCCAGGTTTTTTGTGCTAAGAGGTTGAAAGCTATGGTGGTGAGAAGTGAGAACTGAATTCACTAAATGATAGCCATTTAAGTTTCAGTCTTCATGTCTTTCAGGAAGCTGCTGATTTGCCGTAGTGGTATGTTCTGACTGTAGTGGTGGCATATTTTGGTTGTCCTTCAGTTTGCATTTGAAAATTGATATCCCACAATTCATTTGAGTGGGCGGGGTTGCATAATTAAGTATGCAAATTTTACGTTTATCAGCGTACAGATTTGTACCTATTTTTCATGTGCCTTGTCCAGATTTTTGATGTTAACAGGTTGAGAGGTATGGTCGCAGCTAACATAAATGAAGGATTGCCAGTGAATGCAGTGTATCTAGATGATACCAAAGTATTTGACTTGATCCCATACGTGTAATCATAAATAATAAAGGCAGTCCAGGTCACCAAAGAGGGCTCACAGCGCCAAAGGGCTCATGGCCAGTCCAAGAGTAGAATGTTATAGCTATGGCTGCTTTGAACAGGCATGCTATGGGCTATTTATCTATTTTAAAGTAAAGAAATGCCATGTTTCTTTACTTAACAAAATAAATCCCTCCTAAAAGCAACTGTAGCTGTGAAGCTGTGATGCCCTCTAGGGAGGAACACCTTTTTTGTGGGCTTTCTTCTTCTTGGCATCTTACAATCTACCTGATTTTTGGGATGGTGAGAAGCAGAAAGCTTGTGGATATTAAGCAGTAAAGGGATGGTTGTGATGCTAAACAGCAGGGGCAGGTGTAGCCTGAGATATTTTGTTTAACTCATTCAAGCCTGTAACGCCTTTTTGTACATTTCCAGTCAACACAAAACTATAGCTCTACATGGCATCCAGAACATTTTTTGGTCTGGCTTCCATAACTAAGTGACATACCAACTAATAGGCAGTATTAGAAAGGAGAAGGATTTATTAACAAAATGGCACTAAGATAATTAATCAACAATATCCTATACAGTACAGAAATTAATGTCTGTTTGTTACATAGTATTCATATTTCTGTTTATATTGTCATAACTAAGAGACCTACATGCTATTAAGGGGTATGGTGTGAAATGCCATGGCAGGAGACATGAAAATTCATTGTCAATGTCCATTTATGTCATACTATATAGTATTGGTAGGTGTTTGTTAATAATTTGGAATTAAGCAATATTTCAATATTCATGTAATACTTCAAAAAGTAACTTACAAACCATTACTCAGGTGAAACCTTAAATACTGCTGAAGAAAACTGCAATGATACTTGTACTTTAAGTTGCTCACCTTGAGATATATTCAGTGTTATTTTATTGCTAATTATGGAATTCTGCATATGTTTTGTATTTCTTGGAATATCTCTGTAAACATGCAATCAGAGAGGAACTTATTACTATGATGTGAAAGCTTATGTATGGCTAACAAAAGTGTTTTAACAATATATGCCTAAGTTGTACATTTTCCAATTGATGACAGTTTGTGAAAGTTTAGCAAAAAGATATGGACATTAGTGGATTATAATGATAACAATTCAAATGGTCTTTCATGTATGAAGTGCTCTGAAATGCGTAATTTTATTACTGGTAGTAGATTCTGTTTCAATTCTTGCTGGAAACATTTTCAAGAATTCTCACACTTAAAACACTCAAACACATTTTGTTTTATTAAACAATAATATCATTTTAGATAAGGAAGCAAAGTAGATAGCATTGTTGCCTCACAGCAAGAGGTTCCCTGGTTTGATTCTTGGCTGAGGTGCCTTCAGTGTGGAGTCTGCATGTCCTCCCTGTGTTCATGTAGGCTTCCTCTGGATGCTCCGGTTTCCTCGCATATTCCAAAGACATGCATTAGGTGGATTGGATGCTCTAAATTGGCCATAAGTGTGAGTGTACATGTGTGTGTGTGGTGTAGAACTACCAATGCAGGGCTTACCCCCCCCCCACCGTAGTGTAAAACTTTTCTCTAGATAATTGTCACTGTAGAAGTGACACCCCAACCCCAAATGGAAAAATGGAAAAAGGGTTGTGGATGGATGGAATATAATTTTAATCAAAGTGCCAGATAAGTATACATTAAAAAAATCAGAAGGTGAATCCAAAAGATCATGTGCATTTATGCATGGCCCTAAAAACAAGTGTGTGTTGGGTGATCCATGGTTGGAAACCACCCAGGCCTCAAGTTAAACTTATATGCCACTGATAATAAATAGTCTCAAATAGCTCAGAATTAATACTTCTATAGTTTTCTGGCTTACCAAATGCATATGTGGAAGAACACAAGTAATAGAGATAGGTATCTAACTGAAGTCACCATCAGGGTGCCTGCCACTGGGGTCAGTCAAGTCAAAAGTCAAAGTAAACTTTATTGTCATTTAGACACCACAAGTGGAGTCTAAACGAAATGACGTGCATCATGCTTGAATTGAGAAGACAAATACATATATACAATTACACATACTTAGAAGAGATACATATACATACATACAATTACACGTGTGTCAGAACTAACATTTACCTTTCTCTTTGACAGTTATATTATTACTTATTACTACAATTATTCAATACACCACTATAGCAGCTGATTGGTTCCTTATTGCATCTGTATTTATTGCACAATATAATTCTCATGTTCTCTATATTATGAGAATATCTAGCAGTTTGTATTGAACATAATTTTCTTGTAAACTGATGATGGTTGTGATGTGTTATTGTTATTGCACTATTGTTTAGTTATCACAAGACTTGTAAGCATCTGGCATCTCTGAGATTAATACCAGAGTTCAAGAGTGTAATCACTTGAGGGGAAAAAATGTTCTTGAACTTGCTCAATTTGCAGCATATGCTGCGGTATCTTCTGACAGACGACAGGCATGTGAATAGTTCAAAAGCCAGGTAAGCAGAATCACTTGTTATTTTTGTTGCTCTGCATAACAACCGTGTTGTGTATAGATCCTTTATCACTGGAAGTTTGGATCCCATCATTTTCTCTGCAACTCTGACTATCTTTTGTAGGGCTTTTTGATCTGCAGCTGAAGAGCTTCTGTACCACAACCTGAAGTTGCACGCTAGGATACTTTGTATGGTACCCCTGTAGAAGGTGGAGAGGATGGAGGGAGGTAGGCTTGCTTTTCTCAGTCTCCTCAGGAAGTGCAGGCGTTGATGGGCCTTCTTTACTATGTGACTGGTATTGGTAGACCAAGAAAGATCCTCCTCTATATAGACCCCAGGAATGTTGTGTTCTTTACCCTTTCTACTACCTCACCATTTATGAGAGGAGAGTGAGCTGGTTGTACTCTCCTGAAGTCTATTATGATCTCCTTGGTTTTGCTGACATTCAAGTTCAAGATTGTACCTGGCACACCAGTCAGTCAGAGAACTTACTTGTTCCCTGTAAGCTTTTTCTTCTCCTTTGCTGATGAGGCCCACGACTGTAGTGTCATCCACAAACTTAATGACGTGGTTGGTGTTGACTTTGGCTTTACAGACATGGGTCAAGATACTAAACAGTAGCAGGCTTAGCACACAGCCCTGAGGTACTCCTGTATGATAGTGATGCTCTTTGAGGTATTCTTGCCCACATATACTCTTTGGGGTCTTCTAGTCAGAACGTTCAGGAACCAGTTGTACATGTGGTTATTAACACCTAGGTGGGGAGGTTTTTCTATTACCTCCTGTGGGATCACTGTATTGAATGCTGAACTGAAATAAATAAACAACATTCTGACATGGCTGTGCTTATTTTCTAGGTGTCCATTGTGAGATTCAGTACAACAGAGATGGCATCTGCTGTGGAGCGGTTTACACGGTATGCGAACTGCAGCGGATCAAGTGCTGTTGGAAGGTTTGCCATCAGATGTTTTATGACCAACTTTTTAAAGTTTTTTTATGATGATGGACGTGAGGGCCACTGGTCTATAATCAATAAGGCTAGAGGGAATGGCTTTCTTTGGTAGTGGTATAATGTTTGAGTTTTTAAAGCACTTGGGTATCTTTGCTTGGCTGAGGGAGATATTAAATATACTTTTTTATCTTCATTCACCTACAAAGGATGCCTGATGGCTACACTACTGGAAAACAGTTGACTCATTCATTTTGCAAAACTGGGAGCTGGGAATCCCCAGGCTAGGCAAGAGTCCTAAAATTCAGTGTTGAGAGTCAGGTAGTAGAGAAAAGATCAACTAAGCTGGTCTCTTGGAGCAGCCTTCCCTGGACTGCCTGTGTACTCCCTATGGCTGTCTGATTAGAGAAACAAAAATGTGTGCATGCTCCCACATACATCTCCCATTCCCTGACTTAGCAGGGAAGTCCCTGACAGATAGGCATGAGCCAATGTGGCCTCTACAGATGGATGACACACCCAGCCACTGATAGCTTTTGCCAGTACAGCATGCCTGGCATCCCCCTTCTCACAGGGATGAGTGAGCTGATATCAGCTGCTCAACACATCTGCCATTGGCTGGTCTTTCAGATGTCCATGCATCTAATCAAGCGTGGGTTCCAGTTTTCTACTTTTTGGTGTCTTTTTCTTTGATGTCATGTTTGATACCTGTACCCTTTGGACGACCATGTTTGCTTACAATTGCAGACTTAGTATTATTGTCCACATCCACACGCATAGATACATTATTACTTTAATGGGATTGGAAGTATCCCATTCATGGTGCAAAAATAATTATCTGTTTTACAGCACTAATAAATACATATAATCACAGGCTGGAAGCACATCATTCCCAGTTGTTCAGGATTCAGGAACTTATGTGGACAATGACCTAACTTTTGAACAATATGTGTCCATTGTTGTCCTTGTGTAGAAGCCCTTGTATATCACACAGCTTATAAACAAAGCAATTGTGTCTAGATCTAGGGATTTCATTGTCCCCCTTTACTTGGCCCTCACTGTATTGAAATTATTGACTATAATGCCCCTTTGGCATATATCTGTTTAGACACTTGCAACAACTGAAATGCCCACAGAGATAGCTGAATAAAAAAATACAAGGCCTAAGCAACACATTTTGCATGGACCAACTCAAAGCCCTGTCCGTATACACGGTATACTACAGACTGCTTAGTGGTGACCTGTATCTGGCATACAATGCATCCTCCAACCCAATACTGATAGATTTACTGCACATCAGCAAGTCAAATGGCATCAGAAATACACAGTCTAAGGATATAAACCTTTCTGCAACATCAACAGAACAGTTTGGAGGGAAATGTATATCTTACAGAGGATACTGCTGCTCTGGAACAGACTCCCCTTCCACATAAAACAAAGTTCATCCCTGTCCATATTCAAGTGCAACTTGGATCTACAGATGAGAAACAGAAGATTTACCTCAGGACTGTCCCCTGTACTACTAATGGACATAGACAGCTCCTAAATACTTGTTTCCGTGCATATGTCCCCACAGATTATTTATGGTATGATTCCAGTTATTCTCATTAGGGGTAATACATAATTATCAATCATGGGATGGGTAAGGCCAATCTCTAACCAAATGGGATAGGTTTATTTGAGCTCAAAAAGGGAAACTGGCAAGCATAAAATGTCTGTCAAGGGCAGCTAGCCTAGTACTTACCTATGAAGCTATTCCTCTAACAAATTATTTTAAGGGAAAACAATTTATGTTGGCTAGTACTTTTATAAATAGAAACTTTTCCTTTAATCAGCAAGTCATTATAGTGGTAAGTAATCCCTTTGGTGTAGCTCACATTACTCTTAGGGGGATATCTAGTCAGGCTGTGAAACTTATTGTTCACTTACGCCTAAATGATTTGGGCACTCCCTGAATACAATGACCCATTTTGTATGCTGTTTACAAATGTCTTATAGGTTCATAGGTGTTTACTAGGCTAATGACACAACGGCCTTTTTAAGCCTAGCCATGCATCCCAATTCTCTGACAAGTTCTGATACCCTTGATAAGTGTAAGCATGGGCCTGGGAGATGAATCATTTACAAGTTACCTTAGAGACATAGGTGCCAAACCAGTGTTCAGTTTGAAAAGGTGCAAATGTTCATGATGAAAATAATGGTCTTGGACATGAGTCATCCTGAGAGATTTTAGGAATCACTCTTATTCTCAGTTTCATACTGCTTTCTGGGATAAAAGTTTGTGCCTTATATTTCAGACAAGGAAGGATCACCTTCTCTCTTTAAATGTACCATGTGGAAGGCCAAGATGTTTGAAAACATTATCCATTTTAAAGCTCTCTATTAAAAATAGTAACAGATGATGCCAAATTATTACTCATCAACTCCTTTACCCTGAAATAAACTCTCTTTCCACATGAAAAAGTGTCATTTACTATGTACTTCTAAGAAAGAGGTATAATGTATAATGGTTTGTGTAATATCCAACATGGGACAAACACAGTTAAGCTTCGTGAGGATTACTATGCCATAATTTGGTGTAAACTATGGACCTATAGTTGGAAATAATTGTCTAAGTATTGCTTGCTATATTGTGCACCCATTTAAAGTGATTGGATCTTAAAACTGCTTAATGTATTACACAGCATGAATTGCCAAATGTGAAATTCTGTGTTGTGCAACTTTTAAGGGCGTCTTTCTGTGTCATGCTGAAGTGTGCATTTAGAAAGCACATCACAGTGGCTACTGCAGGACATGCATCAGACATACTGTAAGCAGATCCACTGATCTCACTCAAGATGGGGGAATGCAAATGAAGTGCCCACTCATCATTATCATTGTGTTGAGAGGAGGTACTGCAAGCCATCTCAGGTGAAGTAGGGCAGTGGATGTTTAACATATGCCAGCTCTGGTAGCCAGAATTTTGTAAATAATTATATGTCATTTGTATATCAAACTGATTTGTACAGATGCTTATACTGAAAATGTATCAACAGTGCACCCTACTGTAACTGTTTCAATGTATACATTGTAACAGCATATTCTGGAAGGGAGGAGGTTAATCCACCTGACTTTGAGAAATATTCTTGAAATTAAATTACTTTATGGGTTAAGCCATAAACATGCTATCCCACAGTTTTGAAGGGAGCCAGATACGCAATGTCTGTACAAGAGAATAGGTTGTAGCTCCTGTAGGAAGAATGGAATGGTTTTATGACGTCCAGCAGCTGCACCACATCTGAGCAATGCTCTATCTGTGTATGGTAACACATAGGTGCTAAACCCTGACAGCTTCTGGCAGTGGGGGTTGCATGGGAATAGAGTCAGATAACCAGATATATGTGCTGCCATTCTGTACAGAAATAATGTTTTAATATTAGAGGAGACTAAAGTCTCAGGAGCATTCTGTATTCTATTTTGTATCTGACAACAAGGACCACTCACATCATCTTGCCTAGTACTATTCAGTGAGTAGAAACATAGGTTCATAGGTAGGTACTAGGCTATCTGCGCAAGGGCCGACGTAAGCCTAGTCAACAAGGTTCCCTGGCTTACGCCTCCCAAGAAAGTTATTTTCCTGTGCCACTGTCGAGCAGAGACACAAATGTGATCCCCAGGGTGTATTTTGTATTTCCCATCCACTCATCAAGATTTTTCTTGAAGAGTGCTAATGAAGAACTTTGCTTGACATAGATGGGTAGCCTGTTCCAGAGTATGGGAAGTCTCTGGGACAGGAATCTATTCCTCCAGCATGTTCTGTTTATTGTGGTGACAAGGTTTAGGTCCCTAGAGCATGTAGCTCATAAGGATTGGGATTTTTTTAGGTGTAGCATGTCCAACAGCTCTGGGTTTGACATAGCTTTATATGTTAGGTATGTAACAGTAATTCTTTTAGCCAATTGGGAATAGATAGTGAGACTAGCTAGATACTGTTTTTCTATAACTGTGTGAAACTTTCCGTCAGTGTTATTTTTAATATTCCCTGTGACTGAAACTTTGTTTACTGTAAATAGATATTTATTATTTTCATAGTTTTTTATTATTATTAAATATATTTAAACTTTTCATTGTGGCTGGTCCTTTTTAGAAAAAAAAATATTTAAGTTTTGAGAGTATTTGCACATATTTATTTGATGATAACTCTGGCCACTCTTGAAAGCCTGGCTGTTTGGTCAACAGTACCATTTGTATTAATATTAATTTCACTCAGTATAATTGGATACCCTTTTAAGAGCCTTATAGTAACTGACTGGTGGCAGTGAAACTACCTTATAGTCTGGGTAAAGTTGGTAGAGCAGGTAATCTGTGCCAGCTTTTCCCAGATGTGTGTGCGTGTGCGTGTGCGTGTGTGTGTGTGTGTGAAAATTAAATCTCAAAGAGTGTGTGTGTGTGTGTGTGTGTGTGTGTGTGTGTGTGTGTGTGTGTGTGTGTGTGTGTGTGTGTGTGTGTATGTGTCTGTCAGCTAATCGGGGCAGGGACATGAAGCACTGTTTTTGCAGAGTGTGCTGGAGGATTTGTCTTGGACACTTGGCTGAGGACCTACCCTACAGCTGTAGCAGTAAGGAGTCTTACTGGGGACTTGGAGGGAGATAGATATAGAAATTCAGACCCCACACTGAGTGTGTTCCCTGTGTGCTCTTTAGGGAAACTGTGCATGATGCAGAGAGGTCTGTATTTGGAAGTACTGAGTGTATCCATTTGTATTATAAGTGAACGTCCCTGTCCAGTGTCAGTGGTGAAGATTCAGGGTCCTTGGTTACTGGCCCAGAGTGAGGATGTTACAGTCATCAAGCCACTTTTTCCCATTTTGTACATGTAGTCGGGTGTTGTGTCAACTGTTACCATCTCTCTCTATTCAGTGTCACTCTCCTGCCTTCTTTGACATACATGTTGCAGATCTTCTCTCACACAGTCTGTCCACCTCTTTGCTGCATGCCCTCATTTACTCTTGCCTTCTTCCTTTCTGTCCCAAATATTCTTCACCGGATTGTCTTTTCCTTTTCTGCACATGTACCCAAACCACTGTAATCTGTTCACGTTGATCTTTTCTGCAATTGGAGCTACTTTGGTTTCTGCTCTTATGTCCTCATTTTTTTCCTGTGTCCCACAGTGTGCATCATACCACCTCTCTTGAGCTCTTTATCTCCATAACCTCTAGCTTCCTCACCTGGTCTGCCTTTATTGCCAAGGTTTCCGTACCATACAGTAGTACTGGTTGCACCACTGTTTCATATGCCTTGCTTTTCAACTTCTTTGACATTCTTCTGTCCTATACTACACTTGACACTCTGTGCCAGTTAGCTGCAGCCCCTCTGATTCTAGTGTAAGATTATGCTCAACAAGGTTTTAAGGTTGAAAGTAACTTTGCTACAAATATGCAACATAAATAAGGAATAAGATAAAGCTTGCTTAAATGTAGACACAGAGTTTAGTAATATGTGATTAGCATCCATACTAAATGACTGTGGCTTAAAAAATAAGGAACTTGCTTATGAGTGTATTACACACACATCAAGAAAGCTGACTTCTTACAGACTTGGCAAGCATGTAAAAAAAACAGGATATATTAGAAAAAACCTAATCTGCTTTATTTAAAGAATGGACAACAGGACATGTGTTTATCCACAAGTTTTTTCCTTGAAAAATATGCTATTCTAAGAAAGTTTAAAAATATGCTTTTCTAAGAAAGTTTATCCACAAGGTGTTTCCTTAAAAATATGCTTTTCAGCACTTATCAGCATTTGCACGAGAACAGATGTGCCAGCATTTGCGTCACCAAGGCAGTATCTTTCCAAAACCAAGAGGGTGTGTGCTTAACTAAAAATATATATAAAATCTGTATTAAATCCAGTTATGTTAAGGGTATTGGTAGGGACACATTTGTCCCAAGGTAAATGTTATATCTCTCGCATCATCTGTACTATATGAGAAGTAAAGTGGAACAGTACCTCAAGTTGCAATGTTAGTCCGTGTGGTTTATTATAAAAAAGTTATTTGTTACTGCTCTAAGTTGATGCTGCAAAGTATATTCTCTTATCAGTGTATATTCTGCAAGTTTCTGTATGCAACAGACTGTGAATGCAACTATAACCAGACTTTGATTTCAGCAGAATCCAGCCAGCAAGGCTGAGTGTCTTAAGAAGACTTCAAATCCATCACAGTAAGCAGCACCATAGTAATTACAATAACAAAAATTAATGTTTCAATGGCGAGCCTACTTGCATTCAAACACAGAGGGAAGGGTAAGCCCTGCAGAGGGTCACTTCAGTCAAATTGCAGTAACTAACATTTGTACGTATCTGTAATTTCTAAATAGAAGTATTTCAGTTTATGCAGCTTGCAGCAGTAAAGTTTTTTTCAGACATCTGAATCCAGACTGAGCCTGAAGTCCAGGAAAGTCACAGTGCCATAAATTCTTCAAGAAAAGGTGGATATCTACTTTGCCCAGCAGTCCGCTGCCTGTTGTGCTTCACCAGCTTCTCAAGTGACTTTGAAAAAATTTCCAGCCATTTGCAATAACAGCCTGATCACCTGTTTTCGTGCTCACTGGTAAGACTTTTTTCCTGTGTCACATTTTTAGTATGGATGCTATTAGGCAGAATTCAAGCAAATGTAAGTCAAGTTTTACTCTTAATGTAGCAGAACAACCAGATAAAATATGGAGTAAACTGCAATGTTGGTATACATAGCACATTAGAAAATGTAAGACCTTATTAGGGCAAGTTTATAGTAAGGCATTATGCAAATGTATTACAATATTTGACTGGTATCTCAAAGAAAACCATGTGGCGTATGACAAATGTTTATTGTGTGATTCAGATATTAAATAGTTATGTTCTGTCACCACGTGTAAAAGGTTTATTTCAGAGTTACAACAGGAGTCAAATCAGTTACTGACAGGACCTCTAGTACATTTTGTTACAAAAGAATGCAATAAACTTCTAAGAGACAGACACAATGAGTTCAGGAAGTTTAGACAAGTTATACAAACATTTTTTCAAAAGTGCATAGGAGTTTTAAATTCAGCAGAACAGGTTACTAAACAATGTCAGAAAGACCATGCAACATTACAGGAAACTCTTGAACAGCAGTTAAAGGATAAAGAAAATAAATTAGCTGAACTGACAGAGATTAACTTCCTCCATATAACAGCTGAGCTTAAGAGAACATTGGGAAAGAGCAGGAAACTACAGCTGATCTGTACAAAAGAGATATATTTTATAATATGTTTGTGTTTTGAAAATGGTTAAGCATACATGGTAGGGTGGTAAAATACAAATCATTCTCAAATGTTTAAAACTTCCATTCAGTTAAAGCAAGATATTTATCAGTATACAGTAAAGCAGAGTGTATGACTGTCATTCTCATAGCATAGACAAAAGGTAAACAAACAGTTCTAGTATATAAAAATTAAATAAAAATAGTTAATAAGTATAAAGATTTAAAGTCACAAGACGGACATGCATGTATTTTCTTTTCATACAATGCACAAGAATAACAGGCAGACAACAGCAAATATAAATAATGTAAATATAAACATGTGTTAGTTAAGCTAATATCTATTTGTTTTTTACATTTTTTTATAATTGTATAGTAACACCACACCAGTTAAAGTTCTGAATTTTAAAAAAGAAATAAAATCACAGATGGCATTAGTCAAACAGTCTTTGTAAAATGAATGGCAGAGCAGTTAAATAAATAAAAATACTGAAATGTGAGCTCAGACCTTCCTAGACTGGATGAATAGTTACAGGAAATGTTGAGCAGATAAGATAAGAAACAAGACTGATTGCCAAACAAGTGGCCTGAGTTTTTCTAAAAACTTATTGTTATTAAAACATAATTGTTAAAATGTTCACATGCAACATTATTTGGTAAATGTAATAAAATATCACAATTGTACATATATGTCACTGATAATCTGTTTGCAGGTAAAGGTTAAAAGTAAAAAAAACTATGTTACATCAAGTATAGCCAGCAGATGGGTTATAGTATACATACAGTTCAAATCAATTATACAGGAAGGTACAAATATCTACTATTAGAAGTAGACAGCAAAGGCAACAGAAAGGAAAACAGCCAAAAATTATCAAATCAGACAAAGGTCTATAGTTTAATAACCTAATAAAGCAAATGTATAACCAAAGTGTTGGGCTGGTATACATTTTATTCTCACAGCATAAAGCAAATAAACAATACTGCAGTACTACAGGGGGAGGGATACTTTCTCAGTTTTACACTGACTGTGTGAGCAGTATGTATTGCAAAAGGGTCTAAAATAAAGCTACAGAGAAGAAATAATATCTCATTCCTTTTTGACAATACTCTTTGAGGGGGGGGGAGGGAAAAACAGGTATTAGTGCATTAGAAATACTGGATTAAACCTGACAGGATAAGATATTTTACAAGTTGCTAATAGCTATCATGCTAGTTATTATTGCATTGTTTAGTATTAAATTGTATTTACAACCTGTTAAACTGTAAAACTATACAAGAGATGGCTTAAAATTGCTTTATTAAAGCTACACAAGAAAAAGTAAAGATATGTAAAAATTGAGCAAGAATGGTCACTATTTTTAATATGTTTCTGGCAAGACAATGTTGATATGCAAAAAGCATAAATGTTTCTAATTTCTGGGTATGTAGTTGCCTCTGGTGGCAATTTCACTAGATACTTCTAAATAGACATAAGAATTTTCCAAAATGCAAAAGAATTCAGTACAAATTAAATTAATGTCTAGTAACAAATATGTGTGAAAAAAACATGTTTTAAAAAAAATGGGTCCAGGATATCTACTAGACTGAAATGCATGAATAGCAAACAGTCTGTGTAAATACATACTTTACAGGATACATTGTAATAAGTTCAAAAGTAATTTGTCAAGTTGTAATATTATCACTGGTTTTAAGTTGGAGTCTTATTACTGGTTTTTGGACCATCATTTTATCAGTACAATAGTATTGGTTACCCCAGTTACAGGAAAATGATATTAAAATATTGTACTCATACAGCTAATGGACTAATATGTACATAGCATTCCTTAGTGTATAAATCATGTTTTTTTTAAATCCTCAAGTATTAAATATACTGAAATAACTTCATTCAAATATTTATTATCTAAGCCCAGTTCAGTACTTTATGTTCACTTCACTGTCAACCAAGATGCACATACTTCTTATCTCTTATAGATATTAGTATATCTCTAATCTTTTGATATAGAATAATTAATAAAAGTAAAGAGTTAATTCAACAGGTGCAAAGAGTTAATAAAAGAGTACTAAGTCATAAAATGAAATTTTGTGATTGCAAAAGAATAAATGAATCAAGTTAAAAAATAAAACTAAAGCTCATAACTGATAAAATATTTTCACAGAATGGTCTGCAAAAGAAAAAGTAGTTAAATACATTCAGTTGTGGTAGTAATACTTGATATAATAGTATTAACTATGTAAAATTGCATTTTGACGTTTGTATCCAAAGAAGACTAAAGGTTTTGTTTCTTAATGTGTTTTCTATATAATGTGATCAAAATGCATATCAGTATAAAGTGTTTTAAGTATATTTTAAAATAAAAAGAGGGAATTGTAAGATTATGCACAACAAGGTTTTAGGGTTAAAAGTAACTTTGCTACAAATATGCAACATAAATAAGGAATAAGATAAAACTTGCTTAAATGTAGACACAGAGTTTAGTAATATGTGATTAGCATCCATACTAAATGACTGTGGCTTAAAACAATAAGGAACTTGCTTATGAGTGTATTACACACACATCAAGAAAGCTGACTTCTTACAGACTTGGCAAGAATGTAAAAAAAACATGATTTATCAGAAAAAAACTAATCTGCTGTCTTTAAAGAATGAACAACAGGACATGTGTTTATCCACAAAGCGTTTCCTTGAAAAATATGCTTTTCTAAGAAAGTTTATCCACAAGGCGTTTCCTTAAAAATATGCTTTTCTGCACTTATCAGCATTTGCACAAGAACAGATGTGTCAGCATTTGCGTCATCAAGGCAGTATCTTTCCAAAACCAAGAGGGTGTGTGCTTAACTAAAAATATATATAGAGTCTGTATTAAATCCAGTTATGTTAGGGGTATTGGTAGGGATACATTTGTCCCGAGGTAAATGTTATATCTCTCACATCATCTGTACTATATGAGAAGTAAATTGGAACAGTACCTGAAGCTGCAATGTTAGTCTGTGTGGTTTATTATAAAAAGTTATTTGTTACTGCTCTAATTTGATGCTGCAAAGTATATTCTCTCATCAATGTATATTCTGTAAGTTTCTGTATGCAACATACTGTGAATGCAACTATAACCAGACTTTGATTTTAGCAGAATCCAGCCAGCAAGACTGAGTGTCTTAAGAAGACTTCAAATCCATCACAGTAAGCAGCACCATAATAATTACAATAACAAAAAATAATTTTTCATCTAGCTTTGACCTCCTCATTCAGACTTCTCTTCTCCTCAGCCACCCCTCCTAGATACCTGAAGCCTAACATGTTCCTCTATTTCCCTTCTATCTCAATTCTCATCTTCTTCAGATTTCTTATCTGTACTCAGTTTCATCCCATGTGCCTTCAGTTTTGCATTTCATTCTCCTATCCTTTGCTGAAGTTCTTGCTCAGAATCATACCTCTCAACCTGAAAACATCAAAAATCTGGACAAGGCCCATGAAAAATAGGCACAAATTGGTATGCTGATTAACATATACTTTGCATACATAATTATGGAACCCCACCCACTCCAATGGAATTCTGGGATGCCAAGTTTCAAACGCTAACTGAAGAACAGGCAACCAAAATATGGCACCAG
This sequence comes from Protopterus annectens, assembly GCF_019279795.1. Classification (NCBI taxonomy): domain Eukaryota; kingdom Metazoa; phylum Chordata; order Ceratodontiformes; family Protopteridae; genus Protopterus; species Protopterus annectens. Next base: position 718,455,468 of record NC_056727.1, on the reverse strand, counting down.
AGTCCCCCTTGCACTGGGGGGAAAAAGCCCAAAAACCAGGGACACATTTTAAACATTGCTTGTATAATTTTGGAAAGTTCCTAGAATAAAATGTGTTACCACCATGTGTTTCACTGCCAAGTCTTGAACCCAGGTCCCTGTGCACTACAATCAGAGCAACTTACCACTATGCTAAATCAGCAGTTTCTTGAACAGTAGAAGACTGAAACTTAAATGGCTATAATTTAGTGAATTCAGTTCTCACCTTAGCTCTTAACCTCTTAGCACAAAAAAACCTGGACAAAGCCAATAATGGGGGAATATCGATAGCCCCAAAAAATCATCATTTATTATTATCATCACATATCAGCTCCCATTTTGTGAATTCAGTTTTCACCATAGCTCTTAAACTCTTAGCACAAAAAAAACTGGAGAAAGCCAATAATGGGGACTTTAGACCCAAAAATAGGGACAAATTTCAAATACTGATGTTATAAACTTAGAAAATTGATAGAATAAAAGGTTTTGTGTTACATGTATTTTCTGAAGAATATGAAGCATGAAATTCAAATGCCTGTCATTATTTAGTAAATTCAATCTTTCACTGACTTGCCACAAAAATCCACCACAGATTTTATGAGGAAAAGAACAAAAATATGAGGCATACATCTGTAAAATTTTCAGAAGTGGTGGTGGGTAGGGACTTTAGGCTCTTGTTACCTGTACCCAATGTACAAGGTTTAAACCTTAGTATCTCCTCTAACCACCAGGTATATTCACAGAATGAAAATGGCAGCATGAAATGCATTCTAATAAAATGACCATGAAATGCACACACTCTAAAAGCATAATAAATGAATTGGCAGGCTAATAATGTTTTGAATTTATATTACATCCAAAACACAGATAAGAACTTATTACACCTAGTCAAACACAGCAGTGCAAAGCAAATCAGAGTTTTACCATATAAAGGTAATAGCATTAACGAAGTCCTGAAAGCTTACAGTATTATTATTTACAGCAAATATTTAGAATACTTCTGAAAATTTAATGACAAAAGCCAACTTAGATTATAATCATTCCAAAAACACTGGAAAATTGAGTTTGATGCAATATATCTCAATTCTGGCTAAAATAGTAACTACTTGAGGTTACATAACTTCTTCTACATCTGCAACTATGGCTTGAAACTGTATAGCCATCTACATCTGTGTACGTATGAAAATCTTTATTTAGGGGGTTTAGGTTCAGTTAAGTTTCCTAATTACAAGATAAATACATATTAAAAAAGTATGTTTGGCTACAACTTCTTTACAAATGCAGCCTAGGAAATTATAATCAATATAATCCAGAAGATGGGGGAACACAGCACACAGACATATACAGTAAAACATTCAACTCAAATCTCAAGTATCATCTTTGGAAACCCATTACAGCAGATGGCTCACAAAATATTGACTTTTTTCTAAGAAATGAGTATGGCAGAAGGGAAGAACATTCGGGAGAAACTAAGGGTGAGCAGTGGCTACTGTTGTGAGGAATGCAATCATACAAAACTATGTGCTAGCCTGATGAGGAGGTTTAGAGCAGTTTTAATCAGTTGGGCAGAATTCCATGCACTTTGTCATGTCTGGTAGGATGTAGGGTGGTGGCTAATGACAGCCTGCTTTCTTGTACTATTCCTTCAGTGTAATCCTTAGTTTGCATTACAAAATGTTGCTGTTCCTAATAAGTATCACATTGCAACAATCACCATAGTCTGAGCTTTGTGGCCAATGACGGCATCTCTTAGGCTTGTCACAACAAAAGGCAATGCAGAAAAGTATCTAATAATGAAGCAGCCAGCAAAATGAAAAGGATCTGCTTCAGTCGAGGAACTCAACTTAGATTACAGGGACAGTGCCTAGACAGAGGCAAACATTTGCCAGAGAACTCAGATCATGTTTAACACACTGGTAATTTCTTTTACCTGCTTAACTGCTTGCCTATATTTTTCCTCAGTTATCCCTCATCTTTCATAGGTCAATAATCAAATCAAAGTGCGCATCATAACAGGCAAGAGAGGTCAACAACTTCAGTACAAAAGACTCTGCATTTACCAGAAGCTTTCTTGTCACATGCCGGGAATATTACCTGACTTAATAAACTGATCAGTCTGAAATTCCAACTAAACAAATTATGGCACCACAGACAGCAAGTAGAAAAATTACATTATTTATATCGCAGCTCTTAGTTCCTACCTCTGCACTCTGCAGGCAGCTTCGTCCATTCCTTCGGTAGGCACGCACACACTTCCTTCCTTCTCATAATGGCAGCAGCATAGATCCACACTAAAACCGCATCCCAATTCCCGTAAGGATTTGGAAAGAGCTGAACAGCCGGAAATAAATGCATGTTGAACTCCAGCTCAATTCAGCCTTCTGACAAGCTGTATCTGTTTCATGGAGCTGATGTCATCGCCCATGCGATGACATCAGCTCAAAAGCCGAGAAATAAATTTTAAAATAAAGAGCCGGGAAACTGGAAATTAAGGGGTGCCACTCAGGAATCGTGGCACCCCATTATTTGGACCCCAAAACTCGGTAAAAACTGAGTAATTCGGTACGGTTGGGAGGTATGCTCAGAGTCAGCCTGTAGTACGACATCATCTGCATACAGCTAATTTGTTTATCTATTCCCCATGACCTGTTTGCTAATGTAGTCCATCACCAGTATGAACATCAGTGGGCTCAGAGCTTAACCCTGAGAACCCCTGTGTGAGTCTGAACACTGTCTGTGCTTGAGTCATTGGTTCCTTTTATATATATATATATATATATATATATATATATATATATATATATATATAGCTTGCGCTACCATCGCAGGACTGCCCAAATCAGGTTTCTTGGGACCTTTTCACATGCTTTCCCCAAATCTAGGAATTCCCAGTTGGATTCTTTCCCCATCTCTAGCTTCTTCTCAGCTATCTGTTTCATAGCAAACAACGGGTCAGTTATGCTGCATCCTGATCTGAATCTGAACTGCTCATCTCCCATCTTACTTTCTACCACTCTACATATTTGTTTATCAATCACTCTGTACAGAATTTTCATGCAATGTGACATGAGTTTGATACCCCTGTACTGCCCATAGTTGTGAATGTCTCCTTTGTTCTTGAACACCATCACTGGTATGTTTTTCTCCAGTCATCTGGGATATGCCTTTCTCTCCACACTGCTATGTGTACCCTCAGGAGCCATTTCTCCCCTATCTCACCCAGCATCTATATCATATCTGCTGCGACCTCATCTGAGCCTGCTGCTTTCCCTGAGTGCTATTCTTACTTCTTTAGGGTGGGCTCCTCCTCTTCTCTCAACGTAGGCTGTGTGTGGGGCAGTACAGCTTCTGTGGGGGTTTTCTCATTCAAAAGCTGCTGGAAGTACTCCTTCCATCTGCTTTTGATGTCCTGTGGACTGGTGAGCAGGTTGTTGTTAGCAATCCCTTATGAAGGGTGTCTGACTATCTTCTTTATCTTTCTGTTTTTGTCTTGCAACCTGATATAGTTTCTTTTTGCCATCTAGTGAGTCACTTCCCAGAAACTGGTAGAATGCTTCTGATGTCTTTTTCTTTGCTGTTGCAACTCCTTTCTTATCCACTTTGTTAGCCAACCAGTATTTCTTCCTAGCCTGGTCTATCCTTTATATCTCACTTTTTTCATGGACTCCTTTCTTTTGATGACTTCCTGGACTTCTGCATTCCACCACCAGCTTTATTATGTACCTTATTTCCATACCTGCCTTGACCACATATCTGTTCTGTAGTCCTCACACATTCTTTTCTGAGGCACTGCCATCCTTCTTCAACCACCTATTTCCTCTTCTTCTTGAGGTGCTAATTCCTTGAACTGTTGTGCTTTCTCGACAGGCAACTTCAGGTCTTCAGCCTGGTCTCTGTTGATCTTAGAGCACTGCTCCCAATGTTGCACACCAGATACTTCTGACATTACTTTATATTTTCAGTCCAACTGTCTAATCAATTAAAAAAGGGCCTGTTTGCATGGATATGAACTTTCCCCTCTGTCCCTGTTACTAGCTTTGGGGATATGGGCATCCTGTGTCAATGCAGAAATTGCCTCATGTTTACTGATAACCAGTTAATTCTCTAATAAACTGATATGGTATGTGAGAGATGTAGTTACACAATGTCACTGGAGGCAAAGCTGTCATGTACAAGTACTCCTAATGTCAATTAGGTTGTCAGTAGCACACACACTGCACCCATCACACACAATTCAAAGCAGACACATAGACCCACATATGCTGAGGTACTTAAATGTAACCTTCTTAAAACCCCCAAACCTCCTAGACAAAGTATACATAACAAATATCCTCAGCAGCCCCAAATGCACTCTTCCAAAACAACATCAACAAATACAGTCACATCTCATGAAGCCTCTACTTCTAATTCCATAAGGCAGGCCACCATACAGTCCAACATTCTGGTCACTGGAGACTCCATTGTGAGACACACTGATGTCCCTCTCACTAGACTGGGTAAGGAGAAAGTCACTGTCAGTGGCTTATCAGTGGCCAGGATCCACAAACTCAGGTCAGTCATGGTCCATGCTGGTGTAAGTGACCTGCGATGTAGCACCCTAGACAGTATGAAAAGAGACATCATGGAACTCTCGGAATATGTATCCCAGGCTGGTATGAGCCTAGCATTGAGCAGCATTTTACCTTCTTCAAAGATGATGCCACAATAAGAACAGAAGATGACTGACTTTAAGAATTGCCTTAGTATCTGGTGTCATTGTAAGGGGGTGCAATATTTGTCAGCATGGAAGGAAATGGTCAACAGACCACGCTGCTTTGCCAGGGTTGGTCTGCACCTCTTGAATATTAGCTAAAACATTGTTCTCCCTCATTATGCCTGTTTTAGGCAATGCCAAACTGAAAGTACTTCCAACATAGTAAATCAAAACCAAGACAATCTAAAGGTGTCGCTGCTCAATGTTAAGAGTCTAAGCAAAAAACATCACTCATTACAAGCTCTCCTCACCCTAAAGAATACTGACATCTGTCCAGCCATGGAGACATGGTTTAAAGTCATGGAGAGCACACCAGAAGTGCAAGGCTATAAAGCTTTCCACACATTTAGACCAGTTACTACACAGACAGGGTCTAAAGGTGGAGGTGTCTCGATTTACATCAAAAATAAATATACCTCAAAGTTGGTCAAAAAGGGCAATGCACTTGAGCTTCTCTGTGTTCACACAGGCAAAATCCCATACCACTTCATTGGAAGATATAGATCCCCATCCAGCACCCAGAAAACTCATAGTATGTATTTACAGTTATTGGAAACACTCACCATACAACTCTATACCATATTCACGTGTGACTTTAATTATGCCTCTATTAACAGGGAATTATATATGACACCAAACATATGGGCACAGAGATTCCTGGATTTTGTAAACACAAACTCCCAGGACCAGATTGTCAACACACTGACCAGGGGTGCAAACATATTGGATCTGGTCCTCATTAATATGGGAGAGTTGTACAAATCCCCTAGTGTAATGTCTTCTCTGGTAAGATCAGACCACAAAATGGTCTCCTTTGAAGTAAAAATAAAACCTGGAACCCCAGTTAACCCTGGAATATTCAAGAACTACTCTAAGGCTAACTTCCTACTATTAAATGATAACCTGGAAAAATGTCAAGCCCCCATAAACCCTAAGAACACTGCTGCCTACACAGAACTCTTCACAGAAACATTACACAAGCATGTTAGTAGCTGCACAGAGGCAACTGTACCCACCAGAAAGAAGTACAGAACTAGCTCAAAAAACAAGCCACCCTGCTGGAATCACAACATCAGTAGGCTCTATAACAGAAGGAAGAAAATCATGGCAAAAATTAGTTATAGCACCCAGTAGGATAAAAACATTCGCATCAAACCAAAGAAACAACTTAGAGGACAAATAAAGTCTACCATAGTCAAATTTGAGGTAAATTTAACCTCTCAGGCCAAGGACCGCCACAAGGCATTCTTTAGCTACGTCCACAGCCTCAAAGATCCCTTTGACCAACATTACCTAAGGGAAAGGTAATTGATTGTAAGTGTGCATTTGTGCCACCTGTTTAAGGCTGAGTCAGGAACTACATGGCAGAAGTTGTTAGGAGCTTGTTGAGAAGCTGTGGAATGAGAATCTAGAGGAGTTTGGAGAATACCTGTGGAAGGAGAGATAAACCAAAGCCAGAACATTTGGCTGTGGGATGGGAGACTATTAGTAAAGATTACGTTTTGTTTTTTTGGTGACATCATCTATTCAGATTGAAGATACCTGTTTTATAGGTTCATAGGTTGCTACTAGGCTATCAGCCCTAGGGCCTATACAAGCCTAGCCATAACAATTCCCTGGATATTTCTTCCCACAATATTTACTTCCCTGGACCCCTGTTTAGCAGGGCGACTGATGTGATCCCCGGGGTGAATTTCCTATCTCCCATCCAGGGAGATTGTAAATGCAAACTGTCTCAGAATCAGCTGATCTACAGACAATGTCATTGGAATGTGTTCAAATTGTACAATCTTTGCCCCCACTTCCTGTCAGCCATCAGCCCCCTCCCAACCAATTAGCTCCTTTGTTTCCCATCACCTGGGTGAGGGTCAGTTGGGAGGTTCCATCATTCAGACAGGCATAGATGTAGGTGAAGCATTGTTCTGATTTTTGTGTCCTAGTCCTCTCATGTACCCAAGAAAGCACAGGGGAATGGACATACTATGGGCTGATAATGGAGGTGACCCCTTGCTTCCACAGGGAACATTCTCCAAGTAACCACCCCACACACACACACACACTGAACATGAGCAGTGGCTTCTCTATTTTCCACCAGGGAAATCACATTATCTTATCTCCTTGAATGTGCATGCACTTCTCTATATCTCCTCGGATGAAGTGAGCCAGCCACATCCCTTCACCCCTCCCTTTCCCTGCATGACTCCTCTAGTGCAAGGTCTGCTAATCAAGCCCTGGTTACCTATGTTAAAGTCAGGGCTTCAGCCCTCTTTGCCATGGAACCAAGCTAAATATTTACCTAAAGTTTAGAGCTGATTTATCAGAGTTACTTTTGTGATGGCTGTATGGGTGCCACACAACTAAATGCAGTGCTAATATTAAATTCAGTTTATATAGACCTGAGCTGTGAAGTTGTGAAAAAGGGAAGTAACAAAATGTGCAATGATGGTGGGTGTTAAAATGTGTTTTAATACATGAATCATTATCCAAGTTGTTTAATCAAACATGTAAAACTCAAGTGTGGATAGTAAATCAGTGTAAACATAATGCTTGGTTCTCCAGTTCTTTTTTCAGTTGATGTACTTTCTGTGCAGAATTTGCATGTACTTCCTGTGCAGAATTTGCATGTACTTCCTGTGTCTGTATGGGTTGTCACTGGTTGAATCACATTCCTCCCACATTCTAAAAACCTACAGTAGATGAACTGGAGATCACAAATTGGTCATAGATGTGCATGCAGTATGTGGTGTGTGTGTGTGTGTGTGTGTGCACCAACATGCGGGATATGTTGGCATCTTATCTGGTATTAGTTTTCCTGCCTTGCTTTAATTCAGTGTCACAGTAGTGCTCACAAGCCTGACTTGTTTAAAGCTGATATTGGAGAGTGAATGAATGAATGAATGAATATGAAACTGCAATGAAAATTACAAGGGTGTCACAAAGTGAAGTTCTGACATTGTTTTTGTTGCCAGAGTTATGAGAAAATATAGTCTGTTACTGACTCATGTACTTCTACAGACCAAGGACATAGCTCATACATGCATTTATTTGGTAATGAAAGCCTGCAGCTGGACCTGAAAATAAAATTATCCTAAATAAAACAGAGCAAATGAATCAAATGCTACAGCTTCTCTCTCTCACTTTCTGCTTAAAAGAGTTTGTGTTTACATGCATGCTAACTTTTCAAAAGCTGGAAGTACATTTGGCTGTTAGCATACAGACAAGTCTGGACATCCTTCTTCACCTGCATAAGGTATGATTAACATTGCTACTTGTGGGTGTTGCTTTCCATTTTCACCATAGTTTATAAAAGCATGCCCAAGCATAGCAGTACAGTCCACCTGGTTTATGTTTCACAGCTGTGTGTGTGTGTGTGTGTGTGTGTGTGTGTGTGTGTGTGTGTGTGTGTGTGTGTGTGTGTGTGTGTTTGTGCATATGTGCGTATGTATGTATATGTGTTATTAACAAAGAAAATAGCAGAATGGTTGAAGCCACATGCTTATCACTCCATTAGAACACAAAGTGAATAGGGCGTCAGTGTTCACTATTAAAACATTTTATGAAGTGGGCATAGTTTGAATATATTTATTAATGGTTCTTTTTCTGTCAGTTATTAAGCAATACCATTAGAACTGTTTTAAAGTGTTCCTTGTCATCTTTTGCAGTCTGCATCTGTTGAGAAATGCAAAGTAAACCACATCTTCAACCAATATCAGTACTTGATTAGCTGTCATCAAAGCTGTAAAAAACATTACTCAGACTTTATTTGTTTTGGGATCAAGAAACGAGAATTCAGGTTTCAGACTGGTTAAATAAATAAAACTTCTAAGGTTAGGTGTATGCTCTTACACTCCACTACAATGAGGGACTCCACCACTGTCCTTATTATGTTGTTCAGCTACATGGTAAAGATAGTGCTTCAGAACAGCTAGTATACATACCTCTTAACCTTAGTGCAAGAAATCTGGACAAAGCCCGACAAAGGGCCAAAAATAGGGACACATTTTAAATATGGCTGTTACAAACATAGAAAGTTGCTAGAGTACCAGGGTTTGTTTTAACATACATTTTCTGAAGGGTTTGAAGTCTGAAACTCAAATGTATGTCATTATTTAATGACTTCAGTCCTCAGATCATCCCAGTGATTTGCCAGAAAACCACAACTAACCAAGAATAAGAGTAAAAAATCTGGGCATTCTGTGAAAATCTGGACAGTTGAGAGGTATAGCTAGTAATTATTATTTTTTTAATGTGGGGGCATAGCTTAAAATAAAGTATTTTAACTGAACCCACTTTGAACCAAAACCATAATTATTTAGAAAACACTTTTCAGAGCAGGGAAAACATGTAAAGGGTACTACTGTGCTAGTCATGTGCTTTATTCCTTTACTTTTCCTACATCAAGAAAAATACCAGAAGCTGAAATTCTGTTTTTTAACTGATTAAAAGTACAGCCAGGATTCAGAAACAAGTAGCACATTATGCTGTGGGAAACTGCACAGTGAGTGGATATGTGCAAGTAGGGATGATTCAGAGGCAGGGAAAATAATGTAGGCAGCATAATATAGTATTGGCCATATAATGACTTAGAAATGTGATATTATGTAGATGAAAGTAATGGTGAGTACACATGAGGGTAAAGAACATGATGGTGCAATTCAGCAATGTATAAAAATTGCACAACAAGATGACGGGCAGCGAGTTTGTATACTGTCATTTCCCAGTGAACAGATGAAGAGAGAGAATTACAACTGTCAGCATATATTAGAGACCACTCTCACAGCCATTGTCTGCAACAGTGCATATCACTGCGTTCTGCATCATACATGTACCTGATTACACCTAACCTACTATCACCTCCATGAGAGGGACAGAGCTGAATGCTATCCAGTGGACAGAGACACCATACAACAGCTTGTTGACATGTGCTATCCTTATATGGAATATGCATGTTCTATTAATCCCAGTGGAGACTAAGATATGTATAGCACTGACTGCCTTGTCTATATTTATCTTCCAGCATCCATCGGGGACATGGTGGGTGTGTCACATGCATCTGCCTTATGCATACTACATCAGTTCCTTGATGTAAAGATTCAGAATGTGGAGAAGAATAACTGGCTCCCACAGACTACAGAGGAAAGAAACACCTCTGTGTGGGTTCACTGTGATATAGCTCATTTCTCTAAGGTCCTGGGGACCATTGACTGCACCCACATTGTTATCAGGAGCTTGTCTTGTCCAAATGAACACTGGTACATCAGTCAGAAGGATTTCAACTTCATAAGCTGCCAAGTGGTGTGCAGTGCACAAGGTACAGTGTTTCTGTGCTCCACCCAGGCAGTTCCCATGATTCACACATTTGACACATATCCAAACTATACCAGTGATTTGTGTGGGGTGATTTCAAACAGGAACATCTTATTGGTGATGCTAGATATGCCCGGGAGCCATGGTTTATGACATGACACAAATCCAACACAGCATAGCTGAGATAACATAGAACTCTACACTGTCATAGACCTGCACCATTGCTGATTGTGTATTCAAATTGTTGAAGGCCTGCTTCTGTTGCCTACATTCCTTTGATTGTGTGATATAGTATGCTCTGGAGATCTGTAACAGGATATTTGCTGTTTGTAGAATGCTGTACACCATAGTAGTACACAGACAGCTAGAGTAGGGAATCACTATCAGAGGAGCAGACAGTCCAGACCTAACAATGGAGGTGGCACCATGCGTGGAGTCTTTTGGGGGAACCAGCTACCATCAGAGGTAAGTGTAATACACTATGGGACTGCAGCATCTAGTTCACAACTATGGACTAGAATAGAGGCAAACTAATGCATGCAGTAATACATCCAGACGATAAATTACAGTGTATTGATTGATCATGCTCTGCATCAGACATTACCAAACTCATTTTGCACACAGAGGTGGACAGGGCACAGTTGTCTTCATCTGCATAGGTTGGGTGGGACACATTGACAGGAATTAGCATTGGCTACATAGTTAGAAATGAGGATGCACCAGTGATGTGGATGTGCTATTCTCTTATAAGGCTGGGTTAGTATGTGTGTGTGTGGGGGGGGGGGCGCTGGGCATACTATGCAGGGAGGGTGTGGTGCTTCCTGAGGAGGCAAGTCATTGAATGTTTTGAGCAGCTGAGACATAGTGGCAGATGATGGCATACAGCTATGCTGTTAGGGATGTGCCATTGTTTGTGGGAGCACCAAGTAGAGTGATGCAGTAAAGGACTGCCATGGAAGGCATGTCTGTCAGTGTGACCCCCTTGTGCTATACCAGACTCACCCCCAATAGGTGGAGTCAAGTAACTGTCAAAGCATAATCTTGAGGCATTTGCCTGTGGGGCATATCCACAGTGGAGACAGAGTGATGGCAACTATATATATGGGGGTGGCCATGGCACGCATAGGAAGGAGATCCAGTAGAGGCAGCAATATCTGCAAAGATGCATTCCGATGACTGAAGGCTGTGAGCCAGGTGTTGCTGGCCCTCATGTACATCCTCATGTGTTCTACTTGGTGTGCTGATCATCTGGGCAGCTATCATCATCAGGCTCTGATGCTGCACTGATATCACATATGACCTAGTCCAGCATAACTGACCTCATGACCTTTGTATCTCTGCTCTGAAGACAGACAGATAAACACTTGTGTGTACAAGTGATAGTATGTGACATCTCATACCCTAGTGCTGTACCAACATTGCAGAAAATATATTATACAAAGAATGATGCTAAACAAACATATTTTTGGTAGCTGCCACAACGCCTATATCCCAAATGTACCTGTAGGGGAGATGTGGTGGTATTTACCATCAAAATGATCAAGTCATGGGGTGTGCCACAAGACTGTACTACTGCCTTAAGGTAGTATTCTCACCATATCTGGGCCTCCTCCAGAAATTACTATTTGCTCACTCTCCCCTAACAGAGACACAAGGAAGCCCTCTATATTTGTGAGTGTGGTATGTGATAGTGAAGCTCACCTGTTGTCATACTGCCCCCTTGCAATGACTTGGGTTTTTGTGATGGTGCAGACATGCAGTAACCTTTCAGTGTCCCTGCATTGCATCAGACCTATTGTATCACTCTGATGTACCCATTGATGTCACCCCCAAAAGGCCCTGTTTGCCCTGTCTGTGCTTAGAATGCACCATACTTGTATATGTAAAACCTTTATAACACCTCTGCCTCTGCCAAGGAGAACTTTTCCAGACACTGATGCTATTTCAGTGCCATCAATGTTCCTGTGCATGGAGATATATACCTATGTTTAGTGCCATGACACAAATATGTTTGCAGTCAGCTGTACCACTTCATCACCCTTACAACAGATATGTCTGCAATGAGTGGCGTGCTGCTCTGGACCACCTTCACATACCACATCCCTATACCAATCCAATAATGACAGCATGAGGGTGGAAAGCAGTAAAACATGTGCCCTGTGATCTATCTATATGGTCTTCTGTCCCTCAGAATATATCTGTAACCTGCACCATTTACCATGTGTGTTACCCCCACCCTACCGTCTCAGTGTGTATGTCAATTGCAGTGCTGTAATGATAGGTTTTGGTCTGACACATCCATCTCTGTCCATGTTGCCACCCTATGGGGGTACTCACGTGCTCCCTGACATTCAGTAGCATACTGGGTAGACTATTGCTGTCTGGACCTACACCTGTATACCAATATGATCATTCCAGTCATTCTGTGTTATGTACTCACTGTCTACACGTTGCTATTAAGCAACCTCCCAAATAAGGTACATATACCTGCTCTGCTTCTCCACCCACTCCTGGCCTTTGCACATTTACTACAGTAACTACAGAGTACTTTGGTACTGTGTGTAACACTGCAATACCCTCTATATAAAAGGTACATGGTATATTACTGTGGAGAAATCAGCAGCACAAACCAGCACCACAATGGTGACATCAGCTTTAATTAAGCTATTACAGGATTTGTAGAGCAGCAGTTATGCTGATGAAGCAATATATATGAAATATTTTTCAAATGTGTATGTATATCTGCACTTTAGCAGCTCTGCATTGCACTGTGAGGCCTGTATCTGGTTGTGGATATGCACGGTAGGCTTTGATATATACTGCACATGCCTGCACAGAATCATGACACCTACAAACCAGCAAGGTTCTGTAACTTTATCATCAGCCTATAAAGGTGCGATGGCATGTTAATATATGGTATGTTTGTTGGCAGAGGCTTGTTACCATATGTTATGGGCACACTCAGCCTCATCACTCTTTACACCCATGTCTGTTGTGGTTGTGCTAGTGCTAGTGCAGATTGGCATTGGGCTACATCACTATGCCATGTAGCATGTTGATGCATGTCACATAGGATCATAGGAAGTTACTAGGCTATTGGCCCTGAGGCCATTACAAGCCTAGCCAAGAATTTAGCCCATGATCCAACAAGTCAGCATCCTATGCCACTGTCCAGCAGGGGCATAGGTGGAATCTCAGAGGTGTATTTTTTTGTTCCCCATCCAGTTATCCAGGTTGCACTTAAAAAAGTTTAATGAGGTGGGCTGCTTTATGTGGAGAGGGAGTCTATTCCACAAAAGGGGGAGTCTCTGGGACACAAATCTGTACTGCCAAGTCCTATTGATGTCACAGACCAGGTTAAGGTCTTGAGTGCAGGTTACTCGAGTGGAGCTTGACTTGCAGATATGCAGCAGTCCCATCAGGGTGGGGTCTGAGATTGCTTTGTATGCCAGACAGAGGTCACTTCTGAGGAGTCTGTAGAAGACTGAGTAGAGGGACAGGGCTTTTAGCCTATCTGTGTAGGGTAGACGTGTGAGGCCCTAGATTCTCCGGGTGAGGAATCTCAGTGGTTTCTCCAGCTGCTGCATGATGTCTCCATTGTGGGTTGATGTGATTTAGCTACAATTTTCCTCCTGGTTTGCTCATACATAGTACAGCAGGGAGATAAAAATCTTCCTGCACCACCTGCACAACTGCACATATCTGATCACTGGGTCATTAGTGACAGACTTCTAGTTGGGATGACCATGATGCAGGATGACAGGTGGTCCTGTCCCCACCCTATCCCCCTTCATAGTGTTTCATGAAAGAAAGAGAGAAATAAAGATTTACATATACATACAAAGAGACAAAGAAGTTTTGTGGGTGGGAAGTGCAGTTAAAATTGCTAGACAAAATAGATAAATTGCTACTAAGGAATACCCCATCCCAATATGGCCAGACATTATGGTATAACATTCAACTTCAGCTTCCACAGTATGTGGCATTCCTTACTTATGGACACTGTTTAACACTATAGAGGTTATCTAGTATGGAATAAGTGGACTTTCAACTTGGCATGCTGCATTTTCAGGTGTAGTCTAATTTATACTTTGATTCATGGATCATAGCAGCAAATATATATGAAATACTTTGGAATTGAAAGCAGGGACTGGGAATGCCCATGATGGTCTGTATGTCTCCTTATTTGTGTAGTCCATATTAGTAGGCCTTCTTGTAAGTTTGAGGCACTGCCTTGCTTAGAACATGAAGTAACTTTGGAATTTATCCCAACAATTAACTCTAGTGAAATATATCTACTAGTGTGAGCTGTATTGATAAACCATGCACTCCCTTTCAAAGAAGGATATGTCAGTACTGTGTAAGTGCAGCTCAGCATTCAAAGCATAAATAAGCTAAGAGAGAAAGTGTGATCTATTTTCTTATAATAGTCACTACCAGAAGCTCTGAGAAGGCATACCACTTACCATCCCTTTTGTAAGTTGTTTCAGGATTCCACTTTAAAATGGCTACTTTTTTGGGCAGTCAAAATTCTTAGACAGCTTGTAATATTTCTGCTGATCAGCTGTGAGCACAAGAAGTTGATAGTATATAAAGTTATTGGCTTTTTCAATGTGTTCATAAAAATTTAATTATTAAATGCCAGTATAACATTTTGAATGCAACACTAAGTACGTTAATAAATCTGGTGATTAAACATTTTACAAGTCTAAAATATGTGCTGTTGTATCACTGTTTCTGCAATCAGCATATTAAAATATATAATATGAAACATTAGTGTTGCAATTTTTAGTAGTGGTGCTTTGAATTACCCAAAAACCAAAAGATCCAAATGTGTTTATTAGTGTCTATCTGCTTAATTACATGCCCCATTAAAAGGCTTTTTTTTTTTGTTAGCTTTTGTCAAAACTTCAACTGTCTAGCTGTGGAGAAAAATTGGGAGCCATTTACACAATAAAAAATGTAGTTTGTGACTCACAGCCAATATATTCTTCCAAAGCAAGAAGAAATGAGTAAGTTAGACCATTATATCACAACTGTGAAACCAAGGTTTTGACTATGAATTATCTTTTTCAGCTTTTATCAGAACTGTGATTTTTTATATGTTTTTAATATACCTGGCAGCAGTATGTTTAATAATAATGTAAAACATCCATCCATTCATCCATTTTCTAAACTACTTGCCATACTGACAGATCACTCCATTGGGTGCCAGATAGCAATTATTTGAGGCTAATATGATAACATTATGTGCAAACAACAGATTCCACTCTCTGGTCCCCATACAGGATATTCTCCTGATATTGGGTACACCTTGGTATTCTGTCCATGAAGATCACAAACAGCAAGGACAAGAAGCATCTTTCCATGGAGTCTTAAATTTTCCATGAATACTTTTAGCTTTACACGGGTAATGCAGACACAACACTGTTTCCTCAAATACATAGAGTGAATGGCATGTGACAGTTGCCTTTGTGACCTTGTGCTATTGTATCTCTTCCCCAAGACATTCTGGGCACACCATCACATGATTTACCCAAGTTCACAAAACACACGGAGATGTTATTGGCAACATCCCATGATGCCTCCACTATCTGTGCAAAGAATCAAATGATTGTTCCATGGCCAGAATACACCTACTCTGCAGAGGCTTCAATGTTGGACAAAGCAACCTTCCCATCACTCTAGCATATGCTTTTCAAAGGAGACTGATGAGTGTGGTCCCTGTGTCACTGGAATATGGACTCCTTTGTCCCTTCCTGAAAAATATGGTCACAGTTCCAGCTTGCTAATTGAGTTATAACCATGGTATCCAAAGAACTTGTAGTGGATTCAGCATTTCCTTCTGGATCGATCTTTTCCACTTCCTCAGCTTTGCTATGGCAGACCTGTTTAATCACTGCAAAGCCCTCATCTACCAAAACTGATCCAGTTCCACTCTTTGCTTTTGGTACAGTCTTCTCTGCAGAAGGCTTGTCTGCTGGATTTCATGGTTTCTCAAAAGTATTCTTTTACATTTTTGATAATTAACACAGTCAAGGTCAGCATCTTTCCATTATTATTTAGAACAGCCTGGCCATTACAACACCATCCCTGCTGAGATGCTACAAGCTTGCAGAGCTTCTTTGAGAACATACATCTGGAGCATTTCTTCCCAGGCCTCTGCTGAAAATAGGCTCTGTCCTAGTTGGACTTTCCCTGTCCATAAATGTTAAAATAAAATAAAACAAAAAATAAATCTGAAAATCATTTTCCATAACCTTGTCAAGCTCTTCCAACACTTGAACCTTCACATCAGTGGCTGCTGCAGCTGCTGCCTTCCTGCTTGTTAGTATTGATCAGTGTAATATTGATACCCCCTCCACTAACTTTATTTGGGAGACTTCTTTCTTCTGCCTGATAGCCTCCCTCATTACTGATGTCCAGCAGTAGGTCTAGGATTGCAGCCATGACAAACACTCCAAGGTATAGTGGCAGGGGGTGAAGGAGGGCAGCCACTCTGAACACAATGTATTACGGGCAGCAATCGGCAGAAGCTGATTCGTTTTCAATGTAGTAAAGGCATTTGAATGGTGGTATTGCATTTACGTTGAAGCACTTTAGTGCTATATGTATGGTAAGCATAAACTGCAGCAAGCACTTTGCTACAGTTTGAAGAGAACTTATTTTATTTATTTTTTGCTCAACTTAAGTTGAGGAGGTGAAGGGAGGTGCCAGATCAGGAAATGATGCTGGGTGCTAGAATAGCTACCTATACTTCTGCAAACACTGACCACCATTTGGACTCAGCTCTTTGCATCTACCACATCTTCTGAGGTCTTGAATATGATTAATTAAGAGTTCACATGCATGAGCTCCCCAGGTATTATTTTTGTATTCATCAACAGTGACAATTTCAATACTTTTTATTAGGAAACAGAACTTTTGTGCAGTTATGCATGTGTTAGCTTATGTTCTAAAAGCATTAATAGCTAATAATCAAACCATGAATCCTCAAAACTGTTACGTCAGCAATGGGAACAAGACCCCCCCCATCCACAATCCACAGTCCTGCATCTCTAAATCTACTAACTTTGATAGTGTACAGCCCTGAGGGTAAGGAGAAACTTCCTTACCTCCGCAATTCTATCCTGTCAGTGAAATTAGTGCTTAGCCTTCACGTATAGATGGGAGTTGATTTAAAAAAGGCAGCTCTTCTCATTTCACTCATATAGAGTGTGATTTTCACTGTGTGTCCTGTACTAAAATATAGTATGACACATTAGCATTGCATTTCTTAGTAGTGGTAATTTAAAATATTAGTTGAAGAGAACAATGCAATGTGTTGAATAATTTATAAGTGCTTAATTACAGACTTCAGCATGATGAAATAGTGTTGTTGCTATCAATAATGTATGTACATACTAACTGCCAAAAATGGGAAGTATGTTTAATTTCTGATATATCCATTTCTTGAAAGGAATACAATATCTGGCCCATGTTCTGACTTGAGGCTTTGCTGTAACTGGTTCTACAGACCTTCCTATGATGTGAGCCTTCATGGTCTTCATGCTGTTTGGTTGTACCCACTGTACTTTTTCAGTCCTTCACTGTGCCCAATTCCACTCTCACTATGTTGTCAGTTTTTGTATTATTCAGCTCCCTGCTCTGATGTGA